>NW_026883560.1:0-4996 GCF_032173495.1 Musca vetustissima
AGTGGTGAAGGGATATGATACCCTTCACCAGTCGGCCCCGTCAGACTTTACTACTTTCCTTACTGGTTTTTTTTAATAATACATTTACATCACATAGTGGAGGTATAAAATGTTCGGCCTTACCGAAAATAACCAAGTTTTTTCCTGTCTTGTTTTCATTTCTATCAAACTTTTGCATTAAAAAAGTGTATGTGATAAAACAATAATGTCGTATATGGGTGTTGTAGATTTCATAACCTCCACGTGTCATATGTATGCGCACATATAGGATTATGATGCCACTTTGAGTTCACATTCATATTCTATGAAATACACAAAGGCAAATAAAAACCTTATCATAAAACATTTTTTCTCTTTGTATAGATGTAATGTTGTAGATGTCGCCGTTGAGTGAGTGTTTTATATGCGAGCATTTGAATCATCAGAGCTATTGCGTTGGATATTAAAATATTTTGCCCTCATCAAAATGATTGCTCTATTGGAATGTTGGTTGCGGATATTGCTGTTATTTCATAGTATTTCTATATTTGATGTGTGTACTATTTTCATGCATTTTCCCATTAGTAATCCTCTCCTCCCCCCGCAAGTCTTTATTGTCGCCATTGCATATGACTATGGTTATGATTTATGTCTTCATTGAGAATTTGTTATTTATTTTACGTGTTAAACTTAGTACGGTAATATAATTTGTGGCAATATTCCTTATCCGGTATGTGGAAGAGGAAGTACAGGTCAACATAGTTATGAAGAACAATTGTAGAAAAAAAATATGAAGATTGTCGACTTTTCCATTTTTTTTGGTTTTTGAACGGGAGATTAATGACAATTTTCTTATATATTCGCTATAACTGAGTTGAACTGTATTTTGTGTGCTATATTTTGTGTTATTTTCTCTATTTGTTTTTGATGGAAATTATATATATGTGTGTGTGCATGGTTACGAGGCAAAATATTAGAGTGATGGAAGTCAAAATATTTACACAAAAAAATACTGTTTTTGTGTTATGTGCGCGAATCAATATATGGGAATATTCAAAAATGCTTTAAATTCCTTGAAGTTAAGGATTGCAAGCTTAAAACCCGCGAAATATGAACATATTGCATATAATAAAAATTCATTTCTATAAAATGAAATCAATCAAAATCTTTAAATATTGGTAATAAATAATATTTTGCGTGGAAGCTGCGATGGTGGGAATGTGACAAGTGAAAAAAGCATTAACTTTGCGAGGCCCATAGATATACTGACAGGTGCTTCAAATACGAATTGAGTTAACATTCCAAAAGTGAACCTAAACAGATAATTCTACTATCCGATTTATTTAAATGTATACCAAATACAAATTTCAGCAATTTTTAATGGAGATTTTTCCCAAAAACCTGCTGCTGCTTGTCATTGCAGAAAAAATGTGTATGCGTACGTGCCTGGAGGCTATACCTAAAGCGGGACCAATAATGATTACATCGTGTAGGAATTGCCGAACATTTGTAGTTATCATTATATGCCTAATTGAGGACTGATGTAGCTAAATTTCAAAACTAATATTTTTGCATCACAATACCTTCCCTTACGCTAAATATTAAAAATACCGAAACTCGGTAGATATCATTATATGGGGGCTAGGCCTATATGCAGATATAGTTCCTTCTGGAACCTTACGTTCCAGTTCTTTATCTCGATATCCTCCGCACTGATTACAATTAAGATAACCATTTTAATATACACAAGTGAAAAATATGTTCAGTTCGGCAGAGTCGAAATGCAAATTTCAGTAATTCTTATTGATAATTTTTATTACCGAACATTTGGAGTCTACTTGAGGGCCGATATAGCTCAATTCTGTACCTAACATTTTCGTTTTGTATCAAATATACCTTCCTTTAATTAACCGATAGGTATTTTTATATAGGGTTGATATCCTCCGCAGATAGAAGAATTACAACAGATTGCTAAATCGACTTAAGGGGACCCCCCATTCTCGGGGTCAAAATTGTTGTTGGTATAATTCGAGTCTACACTGATTAAAGAATGTATCTACAAAATTTCAAGTGAAAATCTCAAGAACTCTTGAAGATATGGCCGATTTATTATGTGTAATAATCCAATCGGTTCCAAATTTTGCAACGTTTCTCTGTGAGTGTATATCTCTCGTATGAACTAGGATAAACCCAATCGGTGAACATCTTCCTTATTTTTTAACTTGGTTTTTGGTAAAAAATTTAAAATTTAAAATTTAATTTTAGAGCAAAGTCAATATTTCTAGTTCATACGAGAGCCAGACATGTACTCTTTCTAACACCGTTGTAATTTTCGGATCCCGATGTTCCAGTGAGGAGTTATCATGCCCGCCATTAATTACAAAAAACAACAACAAAACAATAACAAAAATTTTTTGTAAATTATTTTTCTTCTCTTTTAAATCTTCAATTATATATGTGCAAAGTTACAAACCTTAACAAGCATTTGTATTCATTTACTAGCCCATTGAAAATCTTGAAAAATTAAAATCGAGAATGGGGGGGTTCCCTTAATTGTCTTAGAATTCCATACTTTGTAGTATATTAACTGAAAACCAGAATATTCCACATACTGTGATGGAATGCGGCTATACTGAGACAACCCCAAAACGCGGAAGAAATCAGTTGACTATTTTAATGAAAACAAGTGAAAAAAGCGTTAAGTTCGTCCGAACATTAGATAAGGTAGTAAAGTCGGACTGGGCCGGCTATATGATACCCTTCACCACTTTGGGTATATTCTACATATGTATCCAAACAGACGACGCGTTTTGGGTATATATCTATATCTGAACCGATTTCAGGGAAACTTGCCAGAGTCTAATTTATATTATATTATTAATTTATATTATTCGTGCAAATCGAAAGATATATAGAGACTTTGGTGCACCATTTACATTAAATCGGACGAAAATATATATGGGAGCTATATCTAAATCTGAGCCGATTTTCAGGAAAGTTAACATACATCATTCTAGACCTAATTTATAACGCTGTACCAAATTTCGTGCAAATCGAAAGATATATAGGGACTTTGGTAAACCATTTACCTTAAATCGGACGAAAATATATATGGGAGCTATATCTAAATCAGAACCGATTTTTCACAATTTCAATAGGGTTCGTCCTTGGGCCAAACAAATGAGCTGTGTCAAATTTCATCCAATTCGTATCATAAATGCGACCTGTACTTTGTTTACAATTTAACATGGACAGAAGGACGGACGGAAATGCATAAATCGACTCAGAAAGTCATTCTATGCATATTCTCAAAAGGAACCATGTGACTGGATAATCCGGATTAAGACCTAATCCGGGATAATCCGGATTAAGGCCTAATCCGGGATAATCTGGATTAAGGCCTGTATGGATGGTCGTTGGAAAAAATATTCCTTTAAAAAATCCACGCCTTGTATAGATGGTACTTGGAAAAAATATTCTTTATTATCAAGGATAAAGCCTCCGGATTATTATCCCGGATTAGGCCTTAATCCGGATTATCCCGGATTAAGGCTTAATCCGGAATAATCCTGAATAATCCGGATTAAGGCTTAATCCGGGATAATCCGGATTAAGGCTTGTATGGATGGTCGTTGGAAAAATATTGCTTTAAAAAATCCAGGACTTGTATGGATGGTCCTTGGACAAAATATTCCTTTAAAAAATCCACGCCTTCTATGGATGGTCGTTGGAAAATATATTCCTTTAAAAAATCCACGCCTTGTATGGATGGTACTTGGAAAAAATGTTCTGGATTATCAAGGATAAAGCCTTACTCCGGATTATCCCGGATTAGGTCTTAATCCGGATTATCGGGATTAAGGCTTAATCCGGGATAATCCGGATTAAGGTTTAATTCGGGATAATCCGGATTAAGGCTTAATCCGGGATAATCCTGGATAATCCGGATTAAGGCTTAATCCGGGATAATCTTGGATAATCCGGATTAAGGCCTGTATGGATGGTCCTTCATGTAGCTTCACTAGCTAAGCTTAGGCCTTTATCGGGGGTCAGTGGCCCTTAATCCGGATTAAGGCTATTCGGGGATAAATGACTCTTAATCCGGACTAAAATCCGGATTAGGCCTTAAATTTTAACCACTGCCAATATTTAGAAACTTCAGCCATATTTAGTTCAACAACTTTTCCAAAAATATCGCAAATAACAACAATGGGTTAAATCTATACCCCTTTATAACGTTTTGCAGTTAAATGCTCAGAACACCTTTTGCATATAGCCAACGCGGTGTAGTGTATCATATTGCCCAGCGCGTCCAAGTTTGTCTTTTCGTTGCGGATTTTTAATTAGCATTGAAATATAAAATTTCGCACTATTAGCCCTTTAATCCATGCTTAAACAAAAATATTCATTTTACTACGAATACAAGCTTGTAAGTCTGCAACACCTTTGGCAACAAGCTTTTCGCATTTTTACTTCGTGTGTGTGTGTGTTTTTTTTATCAAGCAACAACTGTTATCCGGCTTTCAGCGTTGATTGCATTTACTTTATACACATGATTGAGTTTACATCTTGGTCAACACGTTAATTCGACAAAATAAATTTGCATATTTCCATATAATATACACTCAAGCCGCTTACAGAGCAGCATTAAGGCTCACATTTAATTTTTTATACCCTTCACCATAGTATGGGGGATATATTAAAATTGTTCTTCCGTTTGTCGCTCATCGAAATAATCATTTCCGAGCCTAAAAAGGATATATATTGATCTTTATTAGCATAAAATTCTATGACGATATAGCTATTGCATAGAATTGTCTTTTGCCTGCAGGCAGGTCTAGTTCGAAGATGGGAAATATCGGTACACGTTTAGGCATAACTCCCACATAAAGGTATTTGGTTTTTGGTAATCGTGTATGGTAGCAAATCTACCTTCCAAAAATAATTATTTATTTTGCGAGATGCAAAATTTTTAGGCTAGCACCTCATGTGTAGGCATACAACAAATTGGTTCTCC
>NW_026883561.1:0-50927 GCF_032173495.1 Musca vetustissima
CCTTGATACAGGAGCCAACATAAGTTGCATTGGTGGTAAGTTATCTAAACGAGATTTTTCGAATTTTCCAAATTTCAAACATGCAAGATCATTTGTCAAGACGGCTGATGGCAATACCCAAAGTGTAAAAGGGTGGGTGGATGTTAATATTACATTCAGGGGTAGAACAAAACCATTGAAACTTTTCATTATCCCATCCATTTCACAAAATCTAATATTAGGCATTGATTTTTGGAAATCATTCGAACTAATTCAGGACCTAATCAATACATCTGAAATTATTGGATTGAATAATGAAGGGATAAGTTCTCCTAATTTGTCAGAACTTGATTTTGGCAAAGTGGAAGAAAATCCAAAATCTTCAGATGAAACATATTTTCCTTTATCTCTGCAGGAAAGACAACAATTAGATGCCGTTGTAAAACTCTTCCCCGATTTTGAGAAACAGGGTCTGATAAAACATTCTATCGATGTTGGGGATGCTACCCCAATAAAACAACGTTTTTATCCCGTTTCCCCAGCGGTGGAGAAACTAATGTTCGGGGAAATAGATAGAATGCTTAAGTTAGGAGTTATTGAGCCTTCCACAAGCCCTTGGAGTTCGCCCATGAGGCTTGTGGTAAAACCAAATAAGGTGCGACTCTGTTTAGATGCTCGGAAGCTAAACGCGGTGACCAAAAAAGATGCATACCCGCTTCCCAATATTGAGGGCATTTTGTCGAGGCTTCCCAAAGCCAATATAATTTCTAAACTCGATCTTAAAGACGCATTCTGGCAGATTCGTTTGGATGATAAATCTAAAGCATTGACGGCATTCACAGTCCCGGGAAGGCCACTATATCAATTTGTAGTAATGCCTTTCGGGCTGTGTAATGCCCCCCAAACAATGTGCCGCTTGATGGACGAACTGATTCCGCCAGAATTGCGTCACTCTGTTTTCGGGTACCTAGATGATTTGGTCATCGTTTCCGAGGATTTTCCTTCGCATCTTGAGGTTCTAATGCGGATTTCAGCTCAATTTCGTAAGGCGAATCTTACTCTTAATATAACAAAGAGCAAATTCTGTGTTACCAGCGTGAATTACCTGGGATATATCATAGGTAATGGAGGTATAAAGACGGATCCTGAGAAGATATCAGCAATTCTCAACTGGCCAGTACCGAGGAATTTAAAACAAGTCCGAGGTTTTCTTGGCATAGCCGGCTGGTACAGGAGGTTCTTGCAAAATTTCTCCACCGAAACTTTCCACATTACCGAAGTGCTTTCTAAGAAAAGGAAGTTTGAATGGACAGAAGAAGCTCAAGCATCGTTCGAAAGGGTGAAGTCGTTGTTAACTTCAGCACCGGTATTGACCAACCCAGATTTTTCAAAGAAATTTTACCTTCACTGCGATGCCAGCGACTTCGGGATTGGCGCAGTGTTGGTCCAACATGATCATGAAGGCAATGAAAAGCCAATTGCTTTCATGAGCAAAAAGCTCAATAATTCTCAACGCAACTACTCAGTTACGGAGAAAGAATGCTTCGCAGCAATAGAGGCAATCAAGAAATTCCGTTGCTATTTGGAAATGCAGGAATTCGAGGTGATCACGGATCACTCCAGCCTCCTGTGGTTAATGCGGCAACCCGATTTGAGCGGTAGACTCGCTCGCTGGGTGTTTAAGCTCCAGCCATACACATTTTCCATTAGCCACAGGAAAGGTAGTGATCACGTGGTCCCCGATGCCCTTTCCCGCATTCCTGAAGTCAGCAGCATAGAAATTTCTGACCTTGGTATCGACTTGGATTCGCCATATTTTGACAATGATCCGGAATATCTAGATTTGAAAGAACGGGTTATGAAAAATGAAGGGCAATATCCCGACATTAAAATCATAGATAAATATGTGTATTTCCGAACGGAACACTACACTGGGAATGAAACCCAAGAAAATCTGGCTTGGAAACTATGGGTTCCATCCGGACTTCGAACAGAAACCATCAAAAAGGCCCACGATGTTCCAGTTGCCTCGCATGGAGGAATAGGTAAAACTCTAGAGCTTCTTAGACGTACATTTTTCTGGCCTGGAATGGTACGGGATGTTCGGGAGTATATTCGCTGTTGCGAGGTCTGTAAAACTACGAAAGCCCCAAATATAGTTTTAAAACCACCAATGGGAAATTTGGCGCAAACATCTCGACTATTCCAGCGCCTATATATTGATATATTAGGACCATACCCGAGAAGCAAGTCAGGGCATATAGGACTGTTAATAGTTTTGGATCACTTGTCCAAGTTTCATTGGATTTTTCCATTGCGCAAATTTACGTCCAGTGCGATTCAAGACTACCTTCAAAAGGACATATTTCATATCTACGGTGTTCCAGAATTTGTAGTCAGCGACAATGGTAGCCAATTTCGCTCCAACGAGCTGAACGCATTCTTGACATCATTAGGAATAAAACATATCTACACAGCACTATATTCGCCCCAGGCAAATGCCTCAGAGCGTGTGAACCGCTCACTGATTGCCGGCATTCGGGCGTACTTGAAAAATGACCACAGGCAATGGGACCAGAACTTGTCTGCCATTAGTTGTGCATTACGAAATTCCGTGCACCAAGCTATACAATGTTCCCCATACCATGCTCTCTATGGGTTCAATATGATCACGCATGCTTCCTCCTATGACTTAATGAGAAAACTAAATTTACTGCATGAACCGAGTACTCACTTGGAGAGAGATGATCACCTCCAATTAATCAGACATGACTTGGGTAAGCGCATAAAAGAAGCCTATGATAGGAACCAGAAAACATACAACCTTCGTACAAGACCTAGAGTTCTTAATATTGGTGAAACGGTTTTCCGTCGAAATTTCGCTCAAAGCAATTTTGAGAAAAATTTTAACGCGAAATTATCGCCTGTTTTCATCAAGGCTATAGTGAAGCAAAAATTAGAAACCACAGTGGAACATATCATAGTAAAGATATAAGAACGTAATATCGCGTCCTTTTTCCGTCTAATTCACATCTAAATATCGTGAATTATCTGGTTTGTAGTGGCCGTCTCTTCCGCAAACTGAACAGCAGGCATTACGAAAACTCCCTCCAAACCATAATTAAATTCTCATAAATAATGTTGAACTTAATTTTTGTTTATTTCTTTCTTTTATAATCACTCTATAATACATTACCCATTAACATTGTATAATAGGCTGCAGTTCTGCAGACACAAAATCATGATTCCCCTTACTGGTACCAGGCATAGCGTCGTGCACTATACTTATTTTTTTTTATAATTTGTTCATGGACCCGACACCATATCACAACAGCCAATTTTTCATCCATCTGAAATTAGAAAGGAGTGAACACGATAAAAGCATATTTCAGACAACTTTGTGTCCAAAAATTGATTACCAGGTATTTATGGGCATATCGGAAGATGTTTATAAATTCAGGTCGAACTTCGTATCCACAGCATGATAATTGGCTAAATGTTTCTTCTGTAGGTTCAGCACTAAAATTTCAAAAAAAAATAACATAAATTCATAATGTAAATCAAAACTTACCCACATTTTATTAATTATGTTTTCGACAACACCATTTCTTCAACATCTTCAATTATTTATTTTGTTTTGATCGCTATAGCGGATTCATTCGAGTTCTCTTTTAACATCACCGAAATCTGAAATCGATAAGTAGTGTACAGTACTTCTGAGCCCCGCATTCCTGACGTACCCAACAGAGGCATACTTTATGTACGACGTACAAAGCTTTTTTTTATTTCATAATATATCTCCATATATAATTTTATTATTCGGTCGCATTTTTTCGAATATTAAATTAATATTTTATGGAGAAATATTGTTCGCATTTAAAAAGAAAATATTTTTCTTTTATTTTGGAAAAATACAACACCTTGCTAGACCTATGATATCGGAACGGTGTAATCGTTCTAGCAGTTTTGACATTTTGTCTCCCACGCATTAATTATATGGTAATACGAGTTCACTAAATTTTTGGATATTAGATAAACTTCCTTTCTGATTGACCATCCGAAGTGAACAGTTGAAATCTTTTGTGGAAAAATAATTTAAAATTTTTGAATTAATCTTTAAATTTTTGCAACTATATCC
Source organism: Musca vetustissima (assembly GCF_032173495.1). Taxonomy (NCBI): domain Eukaryota; kingdom Metazoa; phylum Arthropoda; class Insecta; order Diptera; family Muscidae; genus Musca; species Musca vetustissima. The sequence continues at coordinate 4,118 of NW_026883561.1, forward strand.
AAAAAAAGGTAGTAGCATTAATAATGTGTGAATTAAATGTGAAAATATTTTAACAACATTTTAACCATAGATCGGTGTACAATCTCTACGAAATTTCCATTGCATGCGAACAAACGCTCTAAACAGAAATAATTTGCGAAGAACGCGTGGCGAACGCTAACCTCTTTTGGACCGCCTAGCAAATCTTCCAGGATTTCACCCAGTAAAATTCTGGTGAAATCGGATGGACTCCAATTGGCAGAATTATAACCTTCAAATCCAACCACACCTCCAGAAACTTTACATATGCTCCGGATTACACCCATCAAGTGAACGGGCAGTAACATCAATTTACACACCTTACATCATCTTTGACCACCACATGCTTTAAGATTGTCACCATACGTTCCGCTGCCATAGCCAAAAGTTAATGTGTCATCTGCATATTATCGCCCTATTTGTTCCTCCCAATAACGCTTATACCTATCAATTCTTAAATCTGCAACATTGTTGAGAAAATCCGGAAAATAATTCTAAATTTTTGCATTACAAATCATATTTTTATATGGTAAAATTGGACTTAAATTAATACATGCATACTGGCAAAAAGACCTAAGTCACATTTTTTCAATATAGAATTTAACCTATATTGTCTCAAACAATCAAATGGCTTGTGGGTATACTTCCCCAAAAAACTATTTATAAGAATCATTTATTTTACATCTCAGAATCAGTAAAACAATCTAATGATTGTGCGTAAAGAAAAAATATAGTAAACACACACGTCAATGGCAAAATTTCATTCATCAAAACAAAACAACAAAATCAATTAAATATCAATCACACATCTAGCTTAAAGAAAAAGAAACAACAACACCTGATCCAGTTCTTGTTGGAGGCCTTCACCATGATCGGAGAAAGAGGGTAAGCGAAAACAGAAAAAAACATTCTCTTTACTTATTGTTTGTTAATTGATTTTGTTTGAAGAAGATCAAAGAATGTAAAAAAATTCACATGAGAGCACTTGTTAAAGAGTAACGCACGTTACTCTTATATGTTGATATTTTTTGTGTATTTTTTTTAATCTCCATGTGATTTCTTTTATTGTTATTATGATCTCTTCATAAGCCTATTTTTTGCCATTCATATTTCTGTTTCTGAATTACTATAATAGTCATTATCATATGTATATTTTTATTAACCCTTTGAGGGATCAATTTGTAATTTTTAGAAAGCTACTACAGTGAATTCTTATGCAATAAGAATTTATTTTTTTGGTATAAATATTTAAATAGTATTTTTTTAAGTTTTCCCCCTATATATTGAAATGCATAATAATATAAGATAATATAACATATAATATAATTTCATAGTTTTTTTTTATATAAATTAAATATCATACAACTATGCCTTGAATAAAAAAATGGAGTATTGTTCATAATGAATTTTTAAGAAGAATAGACGTTTTCTTGCCTGGTATGGGTTAATTGAAATGGAGTGATATATGAATATGGGATTCTACAAAATTTTTAGGAAGCCAGTAGAATATAGGCAGGAGTGGGTTCTGAGGCTTATACTCCATAACATCAGGAGTATAATAATATATAGGAAATCGACTAATATAAGCAGTTTGTTCAAATTAAAATCATGGTTTTTTAAATAATGTGGGGTATCCATCAAAATTAATAATTTTCATATAAGGTCCATTTTGTTTTAGTTTCGTATTTTTGCAAATAAATCAGGGAGTCTATAATAATACTGTGTGAAAACCTGACTTGGCGTGAGAAGGACAAGAACCCCCCACCCGACTGAAGCTAGATTACCAATGGCTCCCTAAGTCCTACACTCTATCTAAGTCCTGGAATGCTTACATCTAATCTAAAGTGGGCTTACAATAAATTTTTTCTCTTGGTCCATTACAGTATTTGGCGCCCAACGTGGGGCCTTAGATTTTAACCCTTTGGCTCTTTTTTTCCTTCTTTTAGATTTCAGTTTTTTGTTGAGTGGTTTAATATGTTAGTTATGGCAGGACATCCTGATTAGGAATAGTTGGCAGAACCTTACCAGGAATTCGGTGGACTGAGGTTTACTTCTATCTCACTGACCGTTTGGTTTCTCATAACGCTTTCTTAACAGTTTGGAATGTTATAATCAACATTTTGACTCTCATATAGTTTTGAATAGATTATTTATTCTCTATATACTTGTTGAATGCGATATCAACGGCTGTGGTTTTTTGGAAACTCATTTAATTTGCGCTGGCGAATTTTATGACCATTAACCAACAGTGTAAGGATCTGACATGAACATCGTTGTTGGTTTGTCCAAGTATATAGGAATTTTTAGCATATTCGTAAGTCCATAGCCCAGATTTGAGATCATTATTAGTCGGTTGCCTTTCACGTCTTTCAATCACTCTCATATTATTTGGCAAGAAACGTCGATAGTAAATTTGCTTTCAAATATTGTTAGTAACAATTAAATTAATAATACTCGAAAAATTGGTTAATACACCCAATTTGAGTCATATATATATGATTATACATATATTTTCCCAATTTTCAATATAATTTTAATCCGATTTCTTTAAGTGTAAATCTGTTTCAATCCAAATTCATATTTTCAAAAAGTTTTTAACGATCAATATAGATTGATCCGATAATCAAATTTAGTAAAAATTGTCTTCAAGATCTTTTCCTAATTTGTCAAAATGGCAGAAGCTTCTCATTCTCCTCAGGCGGAAGATCCATTGCAGGGTGCTTCCAATGACCCTTATTCCGTCCTTTGCAATGTTTGTAATGAATCAATGAACGAAGGACAAGATTGTCTGGTAATAAGCGTATGTTCTCATTCTTTTCATCGTTTATGCATTGAATCCTTTTTGGCTACATCGTCGACATGTCCAACATGTAACAGATCATGTGAACTTAGTGAACTTCGCACCATAAGTTCTGCTCCAAAACCTCCACAATCTAATAGAAACACGTTAAAAAAATCTAGAGGACGAGGAGCAATGTCGAAGTATAATACCAGGAGTTATACCCGGAACTTGTTCCAGGATCCCCAAACCCAGACTTTGAATACTAGTTCTTGTCCAAATGGAGATTCATTGGCATCTCCCAATCCAAATAATAGCATTTCCAATCGAATTCATTTTGATGCATCGCCTCTGCAAAATCCGACAAACGTCCCCACAGGGGTTAATACTAACGTAGATTATGGTCAAATAGGTCAAATGATCGCGTCGACGCTTGTGCGTCTCCTTCAAAATTCTGATTTCTTTCAACGTATACCAATCAAAATTTAAATAACAATTCTCATGAAAGAAACGTTCATTTACCCAATCTCCCGACAACCAATGAAAACACTAATCAGACGAATAACACACGTACAAATCCTAGCCTTTCGTACCAACATGGCAATACAGTTCCAATCCAAAATAATCAGGCCTTTCCAAATTATCCACCAATAAATGTATCTCCCAATACCAATTTTTCTAGCAAATCGCAAAATATGCACCCTGAGAAGGTAACTTCAATAATCAATAATTGGAATTTGAAATTCGACGGTTCGTCGAATGGGTTACACATCGAAGAATTTCTCTATAGAGTTACAACCCTAACCAAAGAAACTTTCAATAATGATTTTTCGGTAATTTGTAGTAATTTGAACACATTATTGACAGGCAAAGCGCGCGACTGGTACTGGCGGTACCACAAGCAGGTGAAAACTATCACTTGGGACACATTTTGCGACGCCATATTAAGTCAGTACAAGCTTCAAAAGTCTGCCTTTGATTTGCGGGAAGAAATGCGTAGCAGGAAGCAAAAAGCGGGAGAATCATATGACATGTTCTTTGATGCTCTTTCTCTAATCTCCGATAGACTTCCAAACCCCATGTGTGAGGAGGAACTGATTGAAATTATTGCTCGCAATTTACGCCCCGAAATCCGACAGGATTTATTATATGTCCCCATACGTTCTTTATCACATCTCAGAAAGTTGGTACAAATGAGAGAAAATTTTCTCAGTGATGAGTATGTTCGTAAGAACCTGACGATACGTACCAACAACACGAATTTTGCCCCCCGTAGGTGTGTTGCCCCTATCGAAGGTACTGAAACTGGAATGTTTGAACCTGTAGACAGTTCATCCGTGGACGCTATACACAAATATGAAAATAATCAGAAATGTTGGAATTGCGACAAATGTGGTCACCATTGGCAAGATTGCCTTGAAGAAAGGACCATATTTTGTTATGGCTGTGGAGCCAAGAAGGTCTATAAACCTCAATGTGAATATTGTTTGTCCAAAACTTATTCAAAAAACCCGAAACAAATGGGCCATCAAAAGGACCTAGTCTAGATGGTGGTCCCCCAAATGAACTTTACCCAGACGTACAAAATGATACACAGATATCATCCAATTCTAACTTGACCATACTTCAAAGACCAAAATTTGACACTGAAATGGATTGTAGGAAATCAGATATGTCTAAAATATTATACCCTAAATTACCCCTACACAAAAGATGGGAATTATATATTCAGAAGAGAAACGCGATATTCAATGTTTCTGATATTTTACACCCCCACAAACCAAAGAGATCCACCATTCGTTTTAGACGTTACTTCAAAATCAAAAAAATGTGTCAAAATATTCGTATTTCGACTATAGCCTCTAATCCGAAAGACATGCGTTACTACGCAAAAGTGTCTTTCTTTGATATTGAAGAATATGGTCTCCTTGATACAGGAGCCAACATAAGTTGCATTGGTGGTAAGTTATCTAAACGAGATTTTTCGAATTTTCCAAATTTCAAACATGCAAGATCATTTGTCAAGACGGCTGATGGCAATACCCAAAGTGTAAAAGGGTGGGTGGATGTTAATATTACATTCAGGGGTAGAACAAAACCATTGAAACTTTTCATTATCCCATCCATTTCACAAAATCTAATATTAGGCATTGATTTTTGGAAATCATTCGAACTAATTCAGGACCTAATCAATACATCTGAAATTATTGGATTGAATAATGAAGGGATAAGTTCTCCTAATTTGTCAGAACTTGATTTTGGCAAAGTGGAAGAAAATCCAAAATCTTCAGATGAAACATATTTTCCTTTATCTCTGCAGGAAAGACAACAATTAGATGCCGTTGTAAAACTCTTCCCCGATTTTGAGAAACAGGGTCTCGGCAGGACCGAATTGATAAAACATTCTATCGATGTTGGGGATGCTACCCCAATAAAACAACGTTTTTATCCCGTTTCCCCAGCGGTGGAGAAACTAATGTTCGGGGAAATAGATAGAATGCTTAAGTTAGGGGTTATTGAGCCTTCCACAAGCCCTTGGAGTTCGCCCATGAGGCTTGTGGTAAAACCAAATAAAGTGCGACTCTGTTTAGATGCTCGGAAGCTAAACGCGGTGACCAAAAAAGATGCATACCCGCTTCCCAATATTGAGGGCATTTTGTCGAGGCTTCCCAAAGCCAATATAATTTCTAAACTCGATCTTAAAGACGCATTCTGGCAGATTCGTTTGGATGATAAATCTAAAGCATTGACGGCATTCACAGTCCCGGGAAGGCCACTATATCAATTTGTAGTAATGCCTTTCGGGCTGTGTAATGCCCCCCAAACAATGTGTCGCTTGATGGACGAACTGATTCCGCCAGAATTGCGTCACTCTGTTTTCGGGTACCTAGATGATTTGGTCATCGTTTCCGAGGATTTTCCTTCGCATCTTGAGGTTCTAATGCGGATTTCAGCTCAATTTCGTAAGGCGAATCTTACTCTTAATATAACAAAGAGCAAATTCTGTGTTACCAGCGTGAATTACCTGGGATATATCATAGGTAATGGAGGTATAAAGACGGATCCTGAGAAGATATCAGCAATTCTCAACTGGCCAGTACCGAGGAATTTAAAACAAGTCCGAGGTTTTCTTGGCATAGCCGGCTGGTACAGGAGGTTCTTGCAAAATTTCTCCACCGAAACTTTCCACATTACCGAAGTGCTTTCCAAGAAAAGGAAGTTTGAATGGACAGAAGAAGCTCAAGCATCGTTCGAAAGGGTGAAGTCGTTGTTAACTTCAGCACCGGTATTGACCAACCCAGATTTTTCAAAGAAATTTTACCTTCACTGCGATGCCAGCGACTTCGGGATTGGCGCAGTGTTGGTCCAACATGATCATGAAGGCAATGAAAAGCCAATTGCTTTCATGAGCAAAAAGCTCAATAATTCTCAACGCAACTACTCAGTTACGGAGAAAGAATGCTTCGCAGCAATAGAGGCAATCAAGAAATTCCGTTGCTATTTGGAAATGCAAGAATTCGAGGTGATCACGGATCACTCCAGCCTCCTGTGGTTAATGAGGCAACCCGATTTGAGCGGTAGACTCGCTCGCTGGGTGTTTAAGCTCCAGCCATATACATTTTCCATTAGCCACAGGAAAGGTAGTGATCACGTGGTCCCCGATGCCCTTTCCCGCATTCCTGAAGTCAGCAGCATAGAAATTTCTGACCTTGGTATCGACTTGGATTCGCCATATTTTGACAATGATCCGGAATATCTAGATTTGAAAGAACGGGTTATGAAAAATGAAGGGCAATATCCCGACATTAAAATCATAGATAAATATGTGTATTTCCGAACGGAACACTACACTGGGAATGAAACCCAAGAAAATCTGGCTTGGAAACTATGGGTTCCATCCGGACTTCGAACAGAAACCATCAAAAAGGCCCACGATGTTCCAGTTGCCTCGCATGGAGGAATAGGTAAAACTCTAGAGCTTCTTAGACGTACATTTTTCTGGCCTGGGATGGTACGGGATGTTCGGGAGTATATTCGCTGTTGCGAGGTCTGTAAAACTACGAAAGCCCCAAATATAGTTTTAAAACCACCAATGGGAAATTTGGCGCAAACATCTCGACCTTTCCAGCGTCTATATATCGATATATTAGGCCCATACCCGAGAAGCAAGTCGGGGCATATAGGACTGTTAATAGTTTTGGATCACTTGTCCAAGTTTCATTGGATTTGTCCATTGCGCAAATTTACGTCCAGTGCGATTCAAGACTACCTTCAAAAGGACATATTTCATGTCTATGGTGTTCCAGAATTTGTAGTCAGCGACAATGGTAGCCAATTTCGCTCCAACGAGCTGAACGCATTCTTGACATCATTAGGAATAAAACATATCTACACAGCACTATATTCGCCCCAGGCAAATGCCTCAGAGCGTGTGAACCGCTCACTGATTGCCGGTATTCGGGCGTACTTGAAAAATGACCACAGGCAATGGGACCAGAACTTGACTGCCATTAGTTGTGCATTACGAAATTCCGTGCATCAAGCTATACAATGTTCCCCTTACCATGCTCTCTATGGGTTCAATATGATCACGCATGCTTCCTCTTATGACTTAATGAGAAAACTAAATTTATTGCATGAACCGAGTACTCACTTGGAGAGAGATGATCACCTCCAATTAATTAGACATGACTTGGGTAAGCGCATAAAAGAAGCCTATGATAGGAACCAGAAAACATACAACCTTCGTACAAGACCTAGAGTTCTTAATATTGGTGAAACGGTTTTCCGTCGAAATTTCGCTCAAAGCAATTTTGAGAAAAATTTTAACGCGAAATTATCGCCTGTTTTCATCAAGGCTATAGTGAAGCAAAAATTAGGAAACCATTACTATGTATTGGAAGACGTAGACGGAAACCACAGTGGAACATATCATAGTAAAGATATAAGAACGTAATATCGCGTCCTTTTTCCGTCTAATTCACATCTAAATATCGTGAATTATCTGGTTTGTAGTGGCCGTCTCTTCCGCAAACTGAACAACAGGCATGACGAAAAACTCCCTCCAAACCATATTTAAAATCCTCATAAATTGAGTTGAACTTAATTTTTGTTTATTTCTGTTATAATCACTCTGCAGACACAAAATCATGTATTGATTCCTCTTACTGGTACCAGACATAGCCGTCCTGCACTATACTTATTTTTTATAACTTTCCATGGATCCGACACCATTCCATGGATCACAACAACCAATTTTTCATCCACCTGAAATTAGAAAGGAGTGGAACACGATAAATGCATATTTCAGACAACTTTGTTTCTAAAAACAATGATTACCAGGTATTTATGGGCATATCAGAAGATGTTTATAAATGGTAATTCAGGTCGAACTTCGTATCCACTACATAATAATTGGCTAAACGTTTCTTCTGTAGATTCCTCACTAAAATTCCAAAAAAAATCAACATAAATTCATAACGTAAATTAAAACTTACCCATATTTTATTAATTCCTTTCTCGACAACACAATTTCTTCAACACCTTTATTTATTTCTTTTGTTTTGATCGCTATAGCGGATTTATTCGAGTTCTCTTTTAACATCACCGAAATCTGAAATCGATAAGTAGTGTACAGTACTTCTGAGCCCCGCATTCCTGACGTACCCTACAGAGACATACTTTATGTACGACGTACAAACTTAACACAAAGTTTCTTTTCAATTTTTAATATATTCCCATACGTAATTTTATTATTTGGTCCCATTTTGTCGAATATTAAACTAAACATTTTTGTTGTGGTGAGAAATATGGTTCGGATTTAGAAGAAAATATTTTTTTTTTGTTTTTTGAAAAAAATACAACGCCTTGCTAGACGTATGCTATCGGAACGGTGTAATCGTTCTAGCAGTTTTGACATTTTGTCTCCCACGCATTACTTATATATTAATACGAGTTCACTAAATTTTTGGATATTAGATAAACTTCCTTTCTGCTTGAACATCCGAAGTGAACAGTTGAAAACTTGTGCACAAAATAATTTAAAAATTTTGAATCAATCCTGAAATATTTGCCACTATATCCCAGAAAAGATCATTAATAATTTGGTGTACAATCACCACGAAATTGTAATTGCATGCGAACGCCCAAAGAAATAATTTGCGAAGATCGCGTTGCGAATGCTAACCTCTCTGAACCGCCTTGCAAATCTTCCAGGATTTCACCCAGTAAAATTCTGGTGAAATCGGATGGACTCCAATTGGCAGAATTATAACCTTGAAATCCAATCACACCTCCAGAAACTTTACATATGCCCCGGATTACACCCATCAAATGGAATTTTATTCTGAACGGGCAGTAACATCAATATACATACCTTACATCATCATAGACCACCACATGCTTTAAGATTGTGTACCCTACGTTCCGCTGCCATAGCCAAAAGTAAATGTGTCATCTGCATATTATCGCCATATTTGTTCCACCCAATAACGCTAATACCTATCAATTCTTAAATCTGCAACATTGTCGAGGAAATCCGAAAAAAAATAATCCTAAATTTTTGCATTACAAATCATAATATTATTATATGGTAAAATTGCCTTTAAATTAATACCTACATACTGGCAAAAAGACCTAAGTCACATTTTTTTCAATATAGAATTTAACCTATATTGTCTCAAACAATCAAATGGCTTGTGGGTATACTTCCCCAAAAAACTATTTATAAGAATCATTTATTTTACAACTCAGAATTTGATAATAAGTAGAGTACAACAATCTGATGCTTGTGCGTAAAGAAAACAAATTATAGTAAACATACACGTCAATGGCAAAATTTCATTCATCAAAACCAAACAACAAAATCAATTAAATTTCAATCACACATTCAGCTTAATGAAAAAGAGACAACAGCACCTGATCCAGTTCTTGTTGGAGGCCTTCACCATGATCGGAGAAAGAGGGTAAGCAAAAACAGAAAAAAACATTCTCTTTATTTATTGTGTTTGTTAATTGATTTTGTTTGAAGAAGATCAAACAATGTAAAAGAATTCACATGAGAGCACTAGTTAAAGAGTAATGCATGTTACTCTTATATATTGATATTCTTTGTGTATTGTTTTTAATCTCCATGTGATTTCTTTTGTTGTTATTATGATCTCTTTCTAAGCCTATTTTTTTGCCATTCATATTTCTGTTTCTGAATTATCATATGTATATTTTTTATTAACCCTTTGGGGAATCAATTTGTAATTTTTGGAAAATGACCACAGTGAATTCTTATGCTATTAGAATTGCTTTTTGATATATAAATATATAGTATTTTTTATTTTTCTCCCTATATAATGAAATGCATAATAATATAGGATAATATAATATAATTTCTAAGTTTTTTTTTCTTATAAATTAAATATTAAACAACTATGCTTTGAATAAATTGAGTATTGTTCATAATGAATTATTAAGAAGAATAGACGTTTTCTTGCCTGGTATGAGTTAATTGAAATGGAGTGATATATGAATATGGGATTCTACAAAATTTTCATAAGGCCAGTAGAATATAGGCAGGAGTGGGTTCTGAGGCTTATACTCCATAACATCAGGAGTATAATAATATATAGGAAATCGACTAATATAAGCAGTTTGTTCAAATTAAAATCATGGTTTTTAAATAATGTGGGGTATTCATCAAAATTAATAATTGTCATATAAGGTCCATTTTGTTTTAGTTTCGTATTTTTGCAAATAAATCAGGGAGTCTATAATAATACTGTGTGAAAACCTGACTTGGCGTGAGAAGGACAAGAACCCCCCACCCGACTGAAGCTAGATTACCAATGGCTCCCTAAGTCCTACACTCTATCTAAGTCCTGGAATGCTGTTCTTCTGGGCGTTTTCCGACTTACACTTCGGACACTTAGGTGCTACGGTATTGGGCTGACCATAGCGGTAGCAAAAGAGTGATCTCTGTGTGGACAGACAATCTATAAACCTATGGCCAGATTTGCGACAGTTCCAGCAAACTGGTTCGGTTTGAACTTCGGCCACTACTTGAACGTCATCCTCTTCATAAAATGCATAATCGTCATACTCATATCTATCATGATTGATTTCGTTGACCCTTATTTGACGGACTTGCGGGTGAAGAGGAGGAGGCATATACCTAATATCACGCCTTGAAAACGTCTTTTCTGCTAAAATGCACTCCATTCTTAACTGTTCCATGGATCAGATATTCATTGGGTATATCATCCTAAACATTTCCCCATATAAATTTCGTTTAATAATTTGAATTAGCTCGCCTTCAGATATGGGTTGAACTAGTCTGGACCTCAAGGTATTAATAGATTGAAAATAGTTATCTATGTCTTCTCCGGGTTTAAGCTTCCTATCTACTATTTCGCTCATCACCTCAAAGTTTTACCTAGTAGTGCTGTACTTCCTGTAAAGCGCGTTTTTTAAAGGCGGCCAGTCATTAACTATGCCTGTCTTTATTTGGAGCCAGTACCACTCGTATGCGCCTCCAGATAGAAGGGACTGGAATTCGCGCGAAGATTTCCTCCCACGAAACTCTATATTGGTTTTTGAAGTATTCCAATCTAAATACAAAGTCTTCAACCGACATACCAGACTGATTACCATCAAACTTCAGTTTAAATTTCTCCATTTTGCTCGGTCTATCCGGATTGAAACCAGGAGGGGCAAACATCACATTATTTGATGAAATCTCTGGGCGTCTGTTGTTTTCGATTGTTGGTGGGGGAATTGGAAAGGAAAATGGTACGTTGCTCTATTGATGATTTGAATCGTTTCTACCCAAACTCATATTTTTCACTACATCTCCCAATCGCATCATACACCTTTTTCATCTCCTCCCCTATACACTCTTGTATTAAAGGCCTTAAATTTATTTGGGCATTATTGACTCCTGCATTTCCCTTCGTTATTCATTGATATAGGATTATGCTTCTACGTTCTGTATGGAATACCTTTTTGTTCATTCATTGGCAAATGCCTAAGATTCTACCAACATTTGAAAAAAATATCGCTCTACTTAATATTTCTTTAAAAGGCAAATTTAGATTGTAAAAGTATATAAAAACCCGTAAGGAAAGTAGTAAAGTCGGTCGGGGCTGACTATATGATACCCTTCACCACTTTGGGTATATTCAACAGATGAGTTCCAACAGATCGGACTAAATTATATATTTTAATTATATATTTGGTAGGGAGATTTGTTACCATATACGGCTACAAAATACCAAATTTCAGTGAATTCGGTTGAAAAATGTTTGTTTAGACATTTAGTACCCAATAAGAACTCAATGTATTTATCAATTTCAGCGTTTTCGGTTGAAAAACGCGCTCAAGAACCCCAAAATACCGAAAATTGGAAGGTACTGTTATATGGGAGCTATGCCTAAACGTGGACCGATATATCCCATCTTCGAACTTGACCTGCCTGCAGACAAAAGACAAAATTTCAACACCCTATCTCAATTCCTTCAGAAGATAGCGTGATTACAACAGACAGACGGACATGGCTAGATCGTCTTAGAATTTTACCCTGATCAAGAATATATATACTTTGTAGGGTCGGAAATGAATATTTCGATGAGTTACAAACGGAATGACAAAATTAATATACCCTCCATACTATGGTGGAGGGTATAAAAACAGTATATGTAAACATAAAAAATACTATCAAACATATAAATAAACAAGTTATAGATTCACAATAGACAATACAAAACACTTCCTTAGGATGGGTATGTGAGGTGTGTGTTTAATTAATTTGTTTTTAAATTTATGAAGTATTAAAATAATGCCCTTTCGGCTATCCAAGCTGGTGAAGACGAACACTAAAACAAGGTTGAGTTTTTCACATTTTTTCGACTTGATCTCTACGGCAGTTTTTAATTTTGCAAAAAAAAAAATCTTGTAAATAGGATGTAGAACTAACATCTGTCATACTATTCAGATGACTATTGCACTTTTCCCTTGGTCAAAGTTTAACTATTGCTGTTACACGAAATATTAGAGTAACTATGGGGGAGTTCCACATTAGACGCATAGTCCACATTACCCGAAGTTACTCTAAATAAAACACAAAATACAGGTCATTCACAATACATACATTGTTACGAACAAGTTATTAAAACTAATATTTCACATTACATGTTTCCAAAAGGAAACATGGCTCAATACCAGTCAGGTCAAAGGATATCGCTATAATACTTATTACTATATTTTTCCCTATGGTCTATTGTTATTGCACTTCGGTGTTATTGCACAACAATAAAATTTGTGGTTCCAAGAACCTAATTTTGGTTTGGGCGCCATCTGTTACGTGTCCTGATAAGTCGGCGCTAGATTGGACCATCCGGCTCCCCGGGCGTCACAAGGTCAGGTTCTCAACCATCCATTCTAGCCCAACAGTATGAACATGATTTTTTCCTAAAAAACACACACACAAAAATAATTACAAACACAAACCAGCTTTGATAGAGGAGTATTGTTGTTGCTACTCCCGCATTTGCCCTCCCTTCCATGGTTCGTTGGAAACCCCACAAGACACACACACTCACCTCATCACCTTTTCAAAGAATATCCCCTTTACAAACAAATAAACACATATTTAGTTTTCAATTCTAATACTTAAAACATATTGGACATTTATTGAATTATTTGCCTTAATATTAAATTTGATTATTATTCTTCGTTTTTTATCTCTTGGAAATTGAATTCCTAATAATGCTATAACTTTAAGGTTGTTTTTAGAATACTCCTAGAAAATTGTAGAGAGGTTCCGATTTGCTCACTTCTTCAGCAGATTGATTAATTGATGATTAATTTCCTAACCTAAGGGAGCTCGCTTAGACAGGTTGTTCTTTTTTGGGCTCTATTGCCTCGATGTATATAAAAAAATGAGAATCTCTCTATCGTCTTCCAGGAATATAGGCCGCTTCTCAGAAGATTAACCTGGCGTTAAAAATCCTTACAATGTCACCTTTTTTCCTTTATTTACTAGACAAACACATAGACAACACATTAACACATGCAGGTATTTTTTGCCGCTTTTCCAGTTTCACTTCTTTCTTTCTTTAATTTTTTCTTTATGACAGATTATATGCCTGATGTTCGGTTCAGTGACCGCCACCATTATTAGATTCGTCGTTGATCGAAATGGATACCCACTTATCTTAAGTTACCTCTTATTTTCTTCGGCTTGGTTGGCAGTTACCCTCACTATTTATTTCTGGTTGGTACAACAGGACAATGCAAGAGGCACAACGCAAATGCTGCCTTTAAATGTTTCCAAAGCTTGCCAGGAGTCAGTAGCCTTTACGGCCAAAAGGAATCACTGGCCTCTCCTGCAGTATATCGGGGGTCAGTGAAATGATTTTAGGAATTCTGGACAAAAAAAAAATCTGTGTTGTACTTTTGTCATCAAACGCAAAGCAAATTCTGCTTTAAACATCATTTACTTTTTAACTATATTAGCTATGAGGCAGTTAATTTTCTTGTCTTTTTTTTGTGCATGGGTCACAGGATGCTGAAGTTGAAATCATAAGGCATACATTCCTCTAGCCAAGTTGTACTAGTCATTTGATTCGTGCTACTGATCAGCGTCTGGCCACAGGTCTTGAATAGTTCGGCTGGTAATCCATCGGCACCTGCTGCTTTTCTTCAGCCGATTAATTGCTATTCTGACCTCATCATGGGTAGGTGGTATACAATTTATACCATCATCTCTAATTAGTTCTTCCTAACTGTTAACATTTGATACCAGAAGCTTTGCAAAATAATCTCAACTCGTGGCAGTGTTGCCAAAACATTGTTGATGAAAGTGCTAAAAAACTAAAAGGAATTAAATAATAGTGCCAAAAAATATATAGGATAAATTCGTAGAATTGGCTGTAATTTGATATTTTAGATACTCATTAGGTAAAAATTATCAATGAGGGTCTATGTTTCGGGGTAGGCCCTACAGAACGAATTTAGGAGACCTCTGGCTCGTTTTCCCATCAAATTGACTATAATTTGAAAATTTTGATTTTAATGGTGTGTCGAATTTTCCCAATAAAAAGTATTAATGCCGATTTTTAGGATTTTGGAGAATGACATTTATACAGAAAATTGTCAAGATGAAGGTTTGTACATAGTCCTCATATAAAAGTACTCCTCTATCTTCTTTATTTTGAATGTCTATGTTTAGACATATAAAGGTTCCATACTATTTGCGTCCTTTTTTAGGTTTAGAACTTTTACCGCCGAAGTAGCTGTATTTAAAAATATGTTTGCGAAATTTTCCGAAGTAGGTCCATATTTTGGCATTACTCCATTATAAAGTGGAACGCGACCCATTTGCAGTTCTCAGGAGTGGCTAGATTTTGGCATTCAGTATTCCCGGTGAAAGTTTCCGATTAAGGTTCATGGTTTGGTTTTTCATTGTACCAAATATAAATCCTACTAGTAAGCGATACTATAGTAAACATATAAAGTACCCGACCATTTTTTGAAAAAATTTTAATACACTCCACATGGTACAGGGTATAAAAAGTTGTTTACCATTGTAAAATAAAACTCTAGCGCGAAACAGAGGGAAATTTTAATCGAAATAATACCCAAAATTCTAACTAATTGCTGGAAAAAAATTCAAAATTTAAAAAAGATGCAATTTGCTAGTTCACTCTTTTTGGTGCTAACCGAGTTTGAAAAATTCCAAATCTAGCACTAAATATGCTAAAATGGAAACACTGGCACGTTGTCTGTATCTTACTTTCCGTCTTCATCCCTACAGGAGGATGTGGCCGCACCAAAGCCGTCGGTTTGGTGTTTTACTCGTTGGTAAAATTTCCGGACTTAATTCCGACTCCTGTACGTCTGGATTTACTCACGCTCACATTTTTTGTTGTTCTTTCTCTTTCCTTTTTTGAAAATAGGTTTCTCCACTCTCCTTTTCTCCCGATAATTCTCTCTCGTTTCTACTGTTTACAGGGTTGCCCTATACGCTGCGTTTTTCACCTTAGTAGCATTACGACACTCCTGATCGTAACATGGTTTTATTGTTGGTGGATTTTGGTACCATTTTGCTGCAGATTGTAGGAAGTGGGCAATTCTTTGCCATTGTGCGCAATAAGACTGATGTAGAAGAATTTCGCTTTTATATGGATCGGGAGACGAGGTATTTTATTATCTTGTTAACCATAAATCCACAGTCAAACTTATGTCTAGTTTCATGGCAGCTATAATACAGTGTGTATAATGTCCATTGTCACCATCCTTTTTTACCTGCAAAGAGAAGAGAGAGTGGAAGAGCAATAAAAATATAGTGAGTGAAGGAGAGCGGAGAGAGGGTTTTGCAACTCTGTCAGATTTTTGACAAAGCCTAGGATATGGTTGGGGTCTATTTTAGAGAAGAAGGCTAGATTATTAATTTCATATCTTTCAAACTGTTAATGTCTTCTGCCAATCAGCGATGAACATTTACAGAGGATATGTTCAATTGTTTCTAGCTCTTTTTCGTCCTCACATAGACGACAGTAATCCTCTCCGCCGGAGTCCCGTTTCGAAGTGAGAGATCTAATCTTGCAGTGACCTGTTATGATCACCACAATGATTTTGATCTTTCTCTTATTATGTGCCAGAAGCGATGACATTCTTTTGCGAGAAAATTCAGGCCAGATAGATTTTGAGATTCTACAACCAGGTTCTCTCGACCATCTGTTACCGATTACCTCGCAGTTGAACAAGCGGAGTTTGCCAATGAAATAGCCAATGGGCGGCTTCACAGATCTCTCAATCGGAAGATTGGACGATTGTGAGCCGCCTAGAGCATGCTCGTCGGCTATCTCTTTCCCTTCAATGTCAATATGTCCTGGAACACAACATAAGCTAACTATCTATTGTATATCATTCACAGCGGATCATGGGCTGCTATGCAATCATAAACTTCTTTTGAGTTTATAGTACACGACTTCACTGCCTTAAGAGCCGCCTGACTATCGACATATATAGTCACCGGTCCCGTAAGTGATTTTACTATCTCGGCCGATTTCGTGATTGCAAGGATTTTTGCTTGAAAAACGCTACAAAGATTGCAAAGTTTATATGAGTTGTATGTTTCTTATTACCTACAGTAAACGCGTGCACCAGTGCCTTCCTCCATCTTTGACCCGTCTGTAAAGAATGACAGACCTGGCAGTGGTAAGGAGCTTAGTCCAGGATTCCCTACTAGGAAACTCTACTTTGATGTCATTAAAGTCTCTGTGAGATGGAACATAGTCACTAATGTGAGGATACTAGCGTGACCATAGTTCAGCGATTTCCAGGCATCCGTTCCAGACATCCGAGGCTCAGAGCACATCTGGCCGCCTGGAATTTAATCAGAATGTCCAGTGGTTGGAGATTCAAATCGCATTCAAGGCTGCCTGTGGTGTACTTCTTAGTGCTCCGGTGATCAGGATTGAAGCCGATCGCTGTACTAAATTTAATTTAGTCAGCAGTACCTTTTTGTTGACCCCAGCCACCAAGCAAGGTAACCATATGTAAGAATGTGTAGAATGATCGTCAAATACAGCCAGTTTTTTTCTCCGGTCTTAGTCCCCATCTCTTACTTATGGAGTTCTTGCTTGTGTAGAGTGCTAACAGTCCTTTTTTAGAGCGTTCCTCAACATTCCTATTCCACGTTAATTTGCGGTCAAGGATAGTACCAAGCTTTGCTTCCTCAGAAAGAGTTCGGGTCCTCCTCCCAATGAGTACTAGGAATCTCACGTTTCCTTGTGAAGAACACCAATTCTGTCTTAGTGGGCGTATGCCCAGTTAGACAGAGTTGCAGAGGAACCCACCAAAACATCTGAAACTGTCAGTATAAGTTTACCGCATAGGCTATCAATCCAGTCCATTAGAAGTGAGGGAATACCTGAGATTACAAGAGCAGAATGGATGGCTCCTAGCTTCACATTGTTAAAAGCTCCATCAATGTCGAGGAATGTTGCCAAAGTGTAGCCTCATGTAGACTCGGCTTTCGGAATGAAGGTCACGTTTACCTCTTTCCATAGACTAGGTATATACGATAGAAGTAGGTAAGCCCTAAAAATGTATTGTTGCAGCATGGCCGGTATTATACCATCTGGACCAGGAGATTTATAGGGTTGAAAACTATTTACCGCCCATACCAGTTTTGCGTAGCTTATAGTATTATCTATCAACTTCTCCTCTTCCCTCGTTCGGACCATAAGCGCACCCTCCCTATAGTCCTTACAACCAGGAAAGTGGATTGACGATAGAAGATCAAGAGTCTCACTGCCAGAGTTTATCCACGTTCCATCACTTCGCTTAATACTACCTATAGATTTGGGTCTTTAGATAGTACTCTGCGAAATCTGGCCGCTTCGTTGACTCACTATAGCAGACCCAAGGCTCACTTTTACCCTTCGCTCTTGTACCTATTGAACTGTTCTCTATAAACGTCCCAATCTGTACTGAGTTTTGCCTTACTAGCTCTATTGTAAGCTTTCCTTGCAGTCTTCCTCAAGGATACAAGGTATTGTGACCACCATACCGCCTGAGATTTTTTCCTTTCTTCAGAAGAGTGACTGTAACATTGTTCACAGCTTCCCCAACATCCTCAACCGATTTAAGATCTTTATGACCCAGGATTGAGGCTGTTGTTTTTGCTTTGAATTTGTCACAGCTTGTCTTCCGAGGATTCCTTTAAGGCTGGAGGTAGGAATCTGGAAATATATCAGTCTATAATCCGAAAGGGAGCATTTGGCGTTACATCCGATGATGAGATCACCAATTCTGCACATCTCCTCCATTAGGCGACATACTTCCATACCGGGCGAGTCAAGAGCCTCATAAGAGAGATAAACCGCAGAGACTATCAGGGGTTTCGAACTACCCCTGTCCAGCCGGACTGTCGTCATATATCCATTGCTGAAATTAGAAAGAAGCATTAAATTAAGTTCTTTTTTGCTAGAATACACGTTCTTACGTTCTCTTCATTGGAGACGGTCAAAACCCTGTACTTTTTTGTCGCTTAAGCAAGTCACCTTACCATTATAAAGATACGGTTCCTGAAAGAGCGAGATGCCAGTATTTGAGGAAGTGAGGTTGAGAAGCAGTTGAGTAGCTGCGGCTCTACAGTGATGCAGATTATTCTGCGCCACACTTAACGCTTCCTGCTGTCTGCTTATTGTTTTGACGGTGGGAGGCGAAAACAAAGTTTCCCTCCCCATCCCATAAAACAACTCACCCTTGTTCTTCCTCAAATATTGCTAGCCAGCAGAATCGGTAGCGAGCTTTGCGACTACACCGCCGTTCCTTTCAAATGAGGCGAGGATTCTCCACCTCCTCATCTGAAGGCCGTCGTTCTGCTTTTCCACTAACCTTAGTGTGTTCTCCAGCCCCTTAAAAGGTGGTGGGATCCACACAGAGGTTACCATTGGCATATCTTGGATCGCTACTGCTGCCAGCCTGCTACCTTCCCAAAAAGGTTCGCAGCTGTTAATTGTCTTCTTAAGGAAGTCCGCAGTCTCCTTAGTACGACAATTAACCACCTTGACCCCTTTGTATAAGGAGGTCTGGCCAAACCGTAGGTTCCGTCGATCAACTTCGTCGGATAGGAAGAGGTCCTTCAAAAAGCTGTCGACTAGCAACCATTTATCTTCGCTGATGATCCCGTCAAGGTCAGCTTGATCCATTATTGCTACTCGCAGATCATCCGGTACCTCCTGTGGAACAGCAGAGTCGCTATGCGCCGTTGTTGGATTATGGGCTACCTTCGAGACAACGTGTTTGGTTTTCAGCACACACTCACCGCTCTTGACAGGTTTCTCCTTCGACACTACGGCCGACGCAAAGCTTTTTGAAGCTGACGATTGCGTGGGTCTCTTAGCAGATACCCCGAGATTTGGCACCCGGGGTTACAACCGCCGCAGAGATAGGCCCAGCAGACGCAGGCACCAGCTTCGCGCTCGCTACCTTTGGTGCATCCACTAACAACTGCCCAATTGTCACTGCATTGGATATCGGCTTTGGCTATTCGACAAGGGGTGGATTGACAGAGGGTAATTGTGCCTTTTTTATTAAAATTCGGCTCCATAACATTTGCTGTATGTGAGGGATTGAGGTCAACCATGACATAGCCTGAATAAACTTGTTGACGCGCCCAGGTATCAACAAGGCTCCGTTCTAACACAGTCGGGACCCTGACTGCAAACCATAGAACGCTGATGGGCACGAGGTCGCATGACACCCCAGCGTTAGGAGGGTCACATTGAGAGGAGTGACCCAAACCTTTGAGATGTTTATTTAGGGGCGCCATTATCGCCTCGTCAGCCCAAGGCACTCGGTCATTTCCTCCGAGACTCTCCCCCTGAGCCCGCTGATTGTCCGCCACTATTTATTTGTTATTCACAGCTACCCAATGAATAGTATTTGGCTTCCCATTATCCGCAACCTGTAGACGCGTCCTTTAGCATTCAGCTCTGCTCCCCGAAGGCGGAGATCACTACATGATCAATTTGATTTCTCGTTGCTTGATCAGGAAATCCAGATGACCTTTATATATTAAAATGCTTGAATCTGGTGCTGCTAACTACTATGTTTTTTGCTGTCGCAAATTCAATAAACCTCATGCCGTTGTCAGATGTTTATTCATGGAAACTGAATTGGTCTGATTATCTTGGTCTTCGCTTTAATATGGATCGGAAGACGAAGTCTTTTATTATCTTGTTAACCATAAATTCGCAGCCAAATATATGTCTCCTTTCATGGTGCCTGTTTCGCACTTACGCCTTTTAACCTTTTTTGCTTTTTTATGTTATAAGATTTAGTTTAGTTTAATTTTTAAAATTCACCTTAGGCTTTTATTAAATTTTGGTTAGTTTTAGGCTAGGTTTTTACATATTCAAATTTTTTAGGTGTAGGGCTATTTTATATATGTACTTTTAGGTTTAGATTTTAGGTATTTGTATATATATTTTTTAGGTTTAGATTTTAGGTATGTATATATATATATACATATATATATACAGAATATTTTGTAGGGTTTTTTCATATTTTTAATATGTTTCTAAGTTTTTACGTTTTTTTAATTTAATTTAACTTATTTTCTGCACAACGATCTCTGGCGGTTTCTTCTTTTGTACCCACTTTTGTTTATTGTTGTTGGTTCTTCTGTGACTTTTGGTTGGGAATCTATAAAAAACTTTATTTGTTAATGTCACTTTGTTTTTGTTGCACTTTGTCACGGGGAGACAGCTTTGGGCTGTCGGTTAATATTTTGCCGGCGGCTACATAAGCGGCACTGGGCACATTTACATGTATACAATGTAAATAATGCAAATAAAATTACATAAACCCACACATATGTTTATGTAGCCACCGGTAAATTCCAGTGCTGAATTCCAAAATATGGAAAATTCGCACTGCTCAAACTGGTTTGCTATGACGTTGCAAATTTCAGTTTGTCTAGTCTTTTTTCGATCACACGGCGCATCACAGTTCCCACAAATAATTTACGGATACTTGTGGCCTTAAAAGTCATTTAACTTTTTGGTGACCACCTTATTAACAAATATACTTATCCATGAAAATGTAAGAAGTTAAGGATCGAATATATTATGTCTGCCATTAAAGAAATAATTGAGGGTCTAATAGGAAGAAGAACGACGGATTCAGAAAATAGTATTCACACAATATTTGACATAAAATTTGCAATTACGTGGGAAATATGTTATCGGAAGCGGAGATATGACAGAATTTGTTTTAAAATATGACTTTTACATGTTTACATTTAAATTAAATTTAGTCAGTTTATATTTGTTAAAGCATTATTTGGAAATTTTTAGGTAAATTTTAAGGACGCACATATGTTATATTTGTGCAAGGTTCATACAGAACAGTTTTAGTTCATGACATGGGTTATATTAAGTGCAGTACATTACCTTTGGAGTGACTTTCACAAGATGCTATCAAGCCATGCTACAATATAAATGGAAGTAACCCGAACATTTGGTAGAACCGAATCAAATAAGGATTTTTTGCTATATGCTTAAACAGCCATAAAATAAAGGTCAATAATTATAGTATGGATGATACTAAATCCAAAATCGTAAAATATGTGATGAATGATAAATCAGTAATACATGTAGTAACTAACGCCATTAATATACGAGCGTTGTTCACTCTCACTCTCATTCGTTGTTCTGCCCTAATTTATGAAGTAATTACTTAGTTCCCTATACAATATTTTTCGAGCGAACACCGACTTTTATACATTGTTCCATCCCTAAGAGTATTTTTCGAAAATAAATAATTCTGACAGCATGAAAATATTTATAAAATTTTCAAAATTGTTTAGTAAAATTGAATAGTATGAATTTTGTTATCTATTTATCGCATTACTGATAATGTTTCTTTTAGGTTCTATTTAGCGTACAAACAAGAAAAAAATGTGGGATAAACCAAAAAAAAAAAAATCTCCAATTTTTAATGTGTGACATTTGATTGAGAAAATATAAAAACGTATTTAAAACAACAATATTTTCCAAAAAAAAAAAGATAGGGGTAACAAAGGTAACGAGAGTGTAATTTCAATTCACAAATAAATGCATACTACTTACCTATTTATTTTCCAAAGGTAAGTTAATGAAATGTTTCACATTTTTCTTGATTTTTATCTATAAAGTCCCGTGTAAGAAAAATCGTATGTTTAGGAAAATTGTCAGCCTATGGTTTTGAAAACTATTTACAAAAAATTCAAAAAACAGCAGAAAAGCCTAAATGTTTGCGTTGATACAAAATATGAAAATAGAAATAAAAACACAATTGTTTTAGAATTTTTTTCCAAACGTAGATTTGGATTATTTTATTGAATTGTTCGTGGAACAGTATAATTTACCTCCTCTACATGGTTTGATGGTTTCTGGTAGTGAACGAGTGTTTGTTTGAAAAGCTAAGATGTCGCAAAGCGGCGCTTATGCAAAGTTACTAGTTAGATTTTGCTACTACCTTTTGTCTTTAGTAAGAAATACTCAAAGACGTATACAAAGGTAGTGATCAAAATCTAACGATGGGGGTACAATTTACTTAAATTCAAACTGAATTATATTTCAAATTAATCATTGCCGCCCGCGTTGCAACACCCTGCTATGTTGCAAAATTAATAAAGAAAGTTTTTTGTGTATATGGAATTCTTTTTTTATATATTCAATTAATTTTTATTTTTTTCCAAAAAACCACTTATATTCTAAAAATAGTTTGCTCGACGAGTTATTTAAATACTACATGAACCCGTAATAACCGAACCAAAAATGGTGAGCTGGGCCCATGGGAAACCAGGGCTCGAATAAGTCTGGTGCTTTACAATTTTGGGATAGACTTCAGGACCTAATACCATACAGACAGCAGCAGCTTCGTGAAACCGAGAATCGGCTAATTGTCGGCCAGCAAAGTGATCTTTTATGCCAAAGGACACACACTGTGACGGAGCGATAAGGTGCCCCAGATCGATCACTCGAGCCGACAAACTAATTTGCTGGGTGCCATCGTAAAATGATGCTACGGAAAACTGACAAAACCTCTCCGGACCCACCATAACAGGACATAGCATAAGTCTATCAGCCAATGACCGACATTTTAAACTCTGCCCAGCACATGGAGCTCTGACAGGTATTCTTTGACCATTTGACAACAGCTGCACCACCAACGTTGGTCCGAGTGTGGCTACGGTCTGGATGGCAGGTACATTATGCCGGTGATTGAAAGATGGGCCAGCAGAAGGAAGGGAAGTTGAAGCGGACGGACGTTTTGAAGTTCTACGCTTACGTAGGTTTGGGAGCCGGGAACGTTATTATTGGGAGAAGACTGGTGGAGCAATGTATGATGCTCCTTTTTGCATTTTTTGCACCTGTAACGACTGGAACAGTCGCGGATGGAATTGCCAAACAATTCCCACAGCATTTATGAAAAGCCACCACCCTCAATCTTTTCTCAACACGCATTGACCGAAACTTTTTGCAATCTCGCAAGTGGTGTTGGCCAGCGCATACTATGCACGCTTTCTTCGAACCCTGGTTCATTCGGCGGGGTGCCGAAAGAACCAGAACCTGTGGTGTCGCCACCTCTTTCGTTCTCGACGACGGATTTTTATTGTTAATTTCCTCGTATGGAGGAGCAGATTTTTAGGACCCGGACAGCCTGGTGGGAATAGCCTTGGCGTCGAGCTCCCATTCCTCATCAGACATGAGAATGTCATCTTCAAAAGTTTGGAGTACAACAGCCATCATGCCTAAATTTTCCATCTTCTGTGAAAAATAGAGAGGATGCAATAACAAAACAATGATGATTTTAATTTGTAAATACATATGCAGCCGTAGATCGTTTCATCAATTGCCATAGCTCGATATTTCGAGACTCTATCACGCCCATCAATAAACATTTTTTTCAGTTTGCGAAAAAAGTAGAGAGTTTGCCTAAGACGTCATGAAATATGGGCTTTGACAATTATGGTAGCGCAATTAATTTAACAATCGGACGTCGTATAGTGCCGTTTTCCGTATATATATCTGCGACTCGTACTCGACCATCAGAACCTGTGTGCACCTCGATTATACGTCTTAATTTCCACTAAGTGGGGGGGGAAGGTTTTCCTGACGTACTACAACTAAATCACCCTTTTGTAAATCGCGTTGCGGTAATTTCCATTTATATCTTTTGTGCAAGCTCTTCAAGTACTCATCTTTCCACCGAAGTCAGAGTTGTTGGGTAAGAGCTTCCAGTTTCCGGAACCGATTTACCAACTGAAGAGGGGATTCATCTATTAATGGCACAAGGGGAGCTAGGATCGGAGATCGAATTAGAAAATGTTCTGGTGTAAGTGCTACAGTATTTTGGAGGTCGTCGTTCATGGGACACCAAGGACAAGAATTTGAACAAGCTTCTATTCGGGAGAGTATCGTCGATAACTCTTCAAATGTGAATTTTAAATTCTTAGCTTTCTTACGGAAATGAAGTTTAAAACTTTTTACAGCGGCTTCCCACAGGCCACCCATATGGGGAGCGCCGGCAGGTAAAGTTCTTGAAATTGATACTGGCAACACAAACCATTACGACTTTCCTGCACTACGATTTTGAAATCGCGCTCTAATTCTCTAGAAGCTCCAACGAAGGTGGTGCCGTTGTCAGAGAAAATAGTTTTTGGACAGCCGGGATATGAAACGTTGGAAGGCTGCTAAAATGTTGACGTAGACAAATCAGAAGTAGCTTCCAGATGAATTGCTTTCGTACAAAAGCAAAGAAACACACATACATAACCTTTCGTTATCTTTGTTAAGCGGCCGGTAAAGGATTTGAGGTCCAACGGACCAGCGAAATCAATACCGGTAGTCGTGAAAGGCCTTGTGAAAGCTACTCGTTCCGGTGGAAGATAAGCGTCCGTTTAGTCTCATAAGGGAACTTTTGGACCTTAAGGAGACCTTATCCAACAGACTTAGGTATTCATCTGGGTAATGCATTTTTTGAGCTATGACAGCTTGACGCAATCTAGTCGCTCTAAGCACCAAACTGGTGAGGTTATCATCATTGTAAATGTAATTACCTCTATGTGCACGATGAGTGTTGTGGAAAAATCTATAAATGTCAGACAACTTCGAAGAGCCTTGTCTAAAGTCGAAAACTCTCCTAAAATATCTTCAAAATTATCCTTGAAAAATTAAGCGTGAACTTTGACTGTGCGCATTTCTACATCGGTGTCAAGGGGAGCACTGTGCGATATATTCCACTGAGAGCTATCTTGGCGTAGCCAGTGTGGTCCATGCCACCAAAGTTGTGATGATGCTAGCTCAGAAGGCGAAACCCCCCGGCTGCCTAAAGAAGCAGGATTTTATTCAGAGCGAACATGATGCCAACTGCTTACATCTGTAACATCTTGAATTTTACTGACACGGTTAGCAACAAATGTGGTCTATGCGAGGACGTTCGTAGAATCAGTCCAACAAAATACCTTTTGGAATAAAACTTCGATTTCATTCCGAATGTTTTTTCATAATTCAGTTGCCAAAACGGTTCCGCAAAGTTCTAACCCTGTAAAGACCCCTTTGGTTTTGCAGGTCAGGAGGTGAGTATAAATATTTTTATTCGGAGTTATTATCCGAATATATATCATATGCCTTTTTTGAGGCGCCAGAAAAGACATGAAGTTCGGCGGAACAATCTGGCGTATAATGAACCCATCGAGGAATATGAATGGAATTCACATCTAGATAACAGACCACGAAACCTCGCCAATCCCGTTCTGTCGTGGACAGAAGTTTATCATCCCAGCCGATTTTATCTGTCCAGATCTTCTGCATAACTTTTTTGCGGTTACTGGACCTACCCATCCTAATGGGTCGAAAAGTTTGGCGATAGTTGACAATGTTTCCATTTTTGCAAAGTAAACTTTTGTGGGAAAGGCGCCCACAATGAAATAAAACAGATCAAGCTGAGCATCCCATCTGATACCTAATGGCTTAGAACAGCTATCTTCAATAAAGGAAAGGAGCTTAGCATCGAATAAATCTTCTGCTGGAAGATTTTGTTAAATTGTACGGTCATTTGCTGTCCACTTTCATAATTCAAATTTAGTGGATGAAAGGGCGGGTATTAACTGATCGTGCGATTCTAATGCTGTACGTCAGTCATGGTATCCTGTAAGTACGTTGTCAACGTACATGCACCTACGAAGTATGTGCGCAGCAAGCGGATATTCTCCGTCAGTATCATCAGCTAATTGTAAAAGCGTCCATATGGCCAAGTTGGGGGCGCAATTTACGGCAAATGTCACTGTCTGCAATTCAAAGTCCTGTACAGGTTTTTCAGTAGAATCCCGAAAAACAATACGTTGCAGTGGAGTATGGGCCGGATCGACTCGTATTTTGGGAAATTGCTGCAGTCGAAGACGCACCAGCAATTGATGTATCTCTGTGTAACAGAGTATGATGCCTTTGATTACATCTGCTACAATTGCAAGGGCTACTACAATGTTTTACTAAATGCTTAGGGGATAGACAGTTTAAACAACAGTTATATCTCCTAATCTCAGTTCCTGAAAGACTTGTGGGTCAATTACGGATGGCAACCATAGTTTAGTTGAGTTGCCAGTTGCCAAATTTGTATTATGGATGGCAACTGTTGTCAACTTCAGTTGCTTCAAATAGAATTTTTCGGCAACCATTTATTTCTGGTTGCTGTTTATAATAACTGAACTTTGTAGGCTTCCGAAATTGGTTAATATTACTACAAAAGAACAATTTGAGGTCCTTATTGCCCGGATGGAAGCTCACCCAAATGTAGCATGCGGAGTACGGACTTTTGGTCAAACCAAAGCCACTATCGATGTGAGAGGCCATTTCAGAAGACCTTAACTGCTATGGCCCACCAACACGCATTTCAAATGAATGGCAGAAAGTGGCGAACATCTTCTTTTGGGTCAATGATATGTACGTGTGTATCATCAATACATCCGTCAACAACCTGGAACTTAGTTTTCGAATAAAAAAAATTCTTCTTTCCTTTTTCCTTCTCCGTTAATTTGGATACAATCAACATTATACACAGTTTTTCCTCTATTAGCCGGATAACTTCGGCGAAAACCACTGACATTGTCGGTTGAGCCAGGCCAAGGTTTAAGTCATTGCTATGGGACTTTTGAAAACTTCCCTCCACAAAAAAACATCAGGGCTGCACACATTTTTGAGAGGAGGAATTGCTGTTGACCGCCAGGCCTTTCGGAAATCAGGGTTTAAGGCTTCATCTATCTTTTGGTAGTCGAGAATACGCCTCCAAGCTAATATGAGCAGTTGATTGAACATTTCTCTAAACGTCAGTATTTACCACAGAAGTGATGGTAGTTCTAATAGATTTATCTCTTAAATGCCTTCTAATAAATGACACACCTTGAACATTTTCATCATCAAAAAATAGTTCCACGGAGCTTATCATCACATATAATTAGTTTTTCTGAAATATTTTATTCATGTTTTTGTTTACAATATTTCTAGTTGTAGAAATGTCAAAACAGTATTATCGACAGCAACTGAGAAGAACAGTATTATCGACAGCAACTTGCTATTCATAATGTTAAGTTTTATTTTAATTATGTTGCCAGTTTAACTCGCAACTGGAGTTTGGTTGCTTTCCATAATCGACCCATTAGGAATTGTTTGCATTCTCTGATATGATGCCTTTGTTGTGGACAAATAATAGAAAGCTTTTTGGAATATGGTCTGGAAGACTTACATGAATTTGGAGGAAAATTAAGGGATCGATTCATGCCAGCATTCGTAAAATGTGAACGAACCTGTTTACTACTAAGTGGTTTGACGTGGTCAATACCTCAAATGTCACGCAAGCAACTAAGAGTTTGGATACGTTCCGTAAAAAAGTTATCCAAATCTTTTCAGGGAGACAAAGCTGACTTGTCTTTAATACTTTGTTCCCAAAGTGTGACACAATTTTTTGGAAGTCGCTGAATGCATAGGAACACTAGAATAGGGTCCCAATCTTCCGTAGAGACGTCATAGTTGGACATGGATGATATGCACCCATTTATTCCCCTTTGCAATTTCCTGACCAGACCTAGTTTCACTATCTAAAACAGGCAAATCAAATAAGAATTTAAGTTGGTGGTTCCCCAATATACGTGGATTGTCGTAAGTTTGTTTATGAGCTTTCCACGCAAGATCGAAATTGTTGTGGGTAAGCGAAAACATAGCCACAATTTTTGTTTAAGTGAGTTTTTGTTTAAGTGACGTAGGCGTCACAATTGTTTATGTATACGGCTGAAAATAAATCCCTTTAGGTAGGCCAATTAAGGAAGGCACCATTAAAAAAATCATTAAGTTTAGCCTATGAAGAGAATTATGCTCGCCATCTGTTGGCTGAGGCGTAGCATTTGAATCTGCATGAGTAGAAGATGAAGGCGGAGCCCGAAGTTCATCTAATTTCCTATGGATAGCAGCGAGAACCCTAAGGAAACAAATGTATGCTACATCAAATTTGGTTTCAGCAGCAGTGAAGTCTTCACAAGGACTATTCCGTTCTGTCAAATAATTGGGACATTTATCGGACATTGTTTGTACCTTGTCCCATAATCTTTGGACCTTGTAGTTCTAAAATATAGAAATTGTCCGTGGGGAACTGAATTTGGCGTCAAATTCAACCAAAGTATCAGTAGTTCGGATGAACAAATCTAGGTGACTGGCATTGTGAAATAGATAAGTTAATTTCAGAAAAATATTGGGTGGTCAGTGTTTTCGTTGAAAACTATATTTTGTAGTAATAAATTGTCCAAATGGTAGCAATTACACCAAGAAATTTCTTCTGAATTGTTTGAAAAACAATTGCAATGGATAAGCTTGCACGTGATGTCAACAATTGTAATTGAAAATCTACAAATAAATAAAGATTTTCAAAAGAAATTAGAAAATAGCACGTGATGCTGTAGATAAAATGTTGAAAATACACTGTATTTTTAAAAGGTTGTGAACTTTTAACTTTATTGTATCATGTGGTTTAACGTGATTAAAATATTTTTATAAATATTCATACAACTTTTTGGGACGTGTGAACGACGTGTGTCACATGTGATAGTGACGGGTGGCAACAATTAACAGAGATGACAGTCACTCTCCCATGTGATGTTGTTATTGTTTTGGAGTTTTTAAGTGTTTGGCAAACAAGAAGAAGAATTAATGAAAACTCCACAATCACAATAAAATGTATAAAAATGTGTGAAACACGAATACAAATGAAATAGATGAGAGAAAAGATAGATGAGAAAACCCTCTTCTTTTTCCCGTTCCCTATGATCCGTTTCGTTATCTTCCTTTTTGTTAAGCTGGCCCATAGATTCTGCTTCGCCAAACTTCTTATTTCTGCTTTTCATAGACTTTTGGTTCTAATTCGTGTTTTTTTTCTCCATCATGACTTTTGTAAATAAATTCCCTCTATAGTGAAGCAGGGGGCACCAAAATGTCGTCCGCCAAAGATTCAATTTAAAGAGCACATCTTCAGAAAACTCCACATTTGAAACTTTTGGAATCAACTTTCTGATCTCCATATATGATTCTTTCAAATATTCCATTTCGGTTAGAGCTTTCGTTATTGAGATTCCAGGCAATTCCTTTTTCAGGTCATCGCATCGGCTAATCACATAATCGGCTTCATTATAGATTTGCTCAATTGAATGCAGAATCATACATTTTCATGTTCTTGACGAAGATTGGGAATTTAAACCGTCAGTACATTATCGTGGAACAGAAAATCTAATAATTGCTGAGCTTCTCACTCAAAATTGCTACTGTATTTTTTTATAATTTTTCAATAAATGTATTATTCCAATATATAAGAAATTAATTTGGTGTTTCAATCGAGTCTCTTACCACTGGTGGGGGAAAACTCATTTTTTTCGAAAGACTATAAAATGTAAAATATATAGACAGCCGCAGATCGTCTGTACAATTAAAAAATTTAGAGACACGGTGCTCTCGACCGTTCAATTCGAGAGGCTGTAAGGCACTGATTTTATTGTAAATTATTTATTCTTATTTTGAACAATATTGTAGAACGCATGTACCAAATTCATTAACTCCGCGGCGTCCATTGGATTCGTCCCTTAGAAAGCATTGCCATTTATTCTTTTTAATATCATGTATAGTGAAGTGAAGAAAGCATTTAGTTTTGACTTGTAAAAAATACACACTTCACCCTTCGGCAATTGCATGACAGCTTGTAAATCATGGACTGCTGCAAATACATCCTTATTTTATTTGTTTCTTCTTTTTTCATCTCGTAACAAATTCTTTTTATGTAAGTGATTTTCATACATTTCTTTTTAATTCATTTTCTCATCTTCATCCTTGTTATGGATTTCCTTCTTTCAATAAAGTTTTCGATGTGTTTGTTCTTGTTTAATCCAATTGCACTCAAATTTTGTATTTCAATAAAGGTTTTCGATTCATGCCTCCAATTGCACTCAAATTTTGATGCATAAAATATGCACGGTATGCAATCAATATGCAAAAAAAGCAAAAAATGCGCCGGTATGCTAGGTCGCAATATTAATGATATAAGTTCGAAATTTTGCACATATATTATTATTACTCCTAGGATGTTTGGTATTGAAAATGGGATATATCGGTCCACGTTTTAGAATATCCCCATATAACGGCTCATGTATTTGTGCATATTTTATACATATATTTAGCAAATTTTTCATAATGCCCCAAATATCTAACAGTTGAACCAGGGACGTACGCAGGGGGCGGCCCGGGGGGCCCGGGCCCCCCCCCCCCCCCCCCCCCCGAAATGAATTTTTTCACAGTAAATTTATGTTTGCAACAGCGAATTTTTTCATTTTTTTGTAAGGGACTGCCATCGCTTTCACCAAGTATTCCACGTAATTAGCTTTGGAAGAATAAGTCAACCGGCCACATTATCATGTTTCCAAGAAGACTTACTTCTTACCGTATGGATTGTCTATAAGAGAATCAAGGTCTGTTGTGAAAAACCATTGTCCTTTTATAGCGATCCAAACAAAGCTTTCAAAAGTATTGATCGAATATAATTCAAATTAACTCAATATCTTAACTGACAAACAAAAGCTTTTCTTTACGTTAGCAAACTAAAGGATAAAAGAGACAACATAAACAACGTTAAACTAACACTCAATCAGTGATCGATAGTCACTCAATAACTGTTGCGTTTGTTCGTTCACTAATTTGTTTTGAATATTTGTTACAAACAATAAATATTTACGCAGTGCAAATGTTCAAAGTCTAAACTAAATAATGTTGCACAGTGAATCAAAACAAAACAACAAGGATTAACGATAGGATAATAATATAATAATGACTTATACTAATGTTTTTCTTCTTACGAATAATTTATGGAGAAATAATAAAATATCTTGCTACAATCTCCCCCTTTGGAGTGCGGCTTCGGTCCGAAAGCACGACAACACATCTTAGGACTTCCTTGGTCTTCCTCTCTTGCGTATGGGATGCACAGGCTGTGGCATAATATTAGTAGTATCATCAGCATAAAGTGTCAATGCGGACGCATGATATGTACCAAGTGGAATGTTGATACTCTCAGGAGAAGCTACTTCATAGGACGATGAACCAATTTTCCTTGTTATGACATAGGGACCGTCTCTCTTCGGAACAAACTTTGATGTTACTCCTTTTGACGCTTGGCTTAGTACATGGGTAGTAACCAATACTGTGGCTCCGACATCAGAATGTGGCTGCGGTCTTCTGTGGGAATCATATATTTTCTTGTTTGCATCTTGTCTTCCTTGTTCACACTCCATGGAATCTTTAAGGATTTTTGATAAGTTGCTCATGTATGTCGAAATTTGAGGAACAAAGTTTTCACTTTCTACTATAGATCTTAAATCGTGGTGTACGTCATCCAATGTTCTCAATTCCCTTCCAAAAGTCAGAAATGCGGCGGAAAATCCCGTGGATTGACATTTGGCGGTATTCATGGCAAACCTAATTGCACTTATATGGGTGGACCAAGTATTGTGATGTCCTTGAACAAGAATAGCCAGTTGTGCTTTCATATCGCGATTCTTACGTTCAACTGGATTCGCCTGGGGGTGGTACACTGGGGTAAATTGCTGTTGGATATTCATGCAGAATGTTACTTGCTGCATTATGGCAGAAATGAACTGGACTCCATTGTCAGTTTTAAGCCTTCTTGGGATTCCATAACGAAGGAATACCTCTTCTATTAGGACCTTAGCACATATTTCGGCAGTGGCTTCTTTCAAGGCGAAAAGCTCAGTCCAACGCGAAGCAACATCTTCGGCAATTAATATCCACTGATAACCATCAGCAGTTGGAGGCAGTGGCCCAAAAAGATCAACAGCTAGAACTTCAAAGCGTTGGTTGGAACTGGTTGTCTTCATAAGTCCAACAGGCTTCATGTTTGTTGCTTTATATCGCTGACAGTCGATGCATGATTTAACATATTTTGTTATTTCTGCCCTCATACCTGGCCAGAAATATCTCTTAGAGATTCGTTGCATGGTTCTCTCCACACCATAATGTCCAGCAGTACTATCATTGTGATATGTATTTAAAATTTTAGGTCGCTCATGCTCAGGAACAACAAGTTGTGCTTCATCGGTTTCATCATCATTATATCGATACAGGACTCCTTCGTTCATAATGTATCCTCGATTAGCCCAATGACTCAAATCTTCATCCTCAGATTCCAATGAATTGATGACCCGTTTTATGGCTTCATCCTTCATTTGTTCTGCATGTACTTCTTCTGGAGTTCTGGTAGGGAAATCAATTTAAATGTTTAAAAGAGGAGCAGTATTTGATTCATCATCAAAACCACTTGGACGAGATAACATGTCTGCCACGGAGTTAGATTTTCCTGGAGTGTATTCTACTCGAAAGTTGTATTGTTGTACCTGCAAAGCCCATCTGGCTAAACGACCGACAGGACACTTGACGGTTAGTAGCCATTTCAATGGTTGATGGTCAGTCATCATGATTATTTCTGCTCCTTCGATGTAACCTCTGAATCTTGAGCAGGCCCAAACAATTGCCAATGCTTCTCTCTCCGTGGTAGAATAATTTCTTTCAGCACTAGAAAGCAATCGGCTCACATATTCTATGGGATGTTCATCCCCTTTCTCCCCCTGGATCAAAACTGCTCCGAGAGCAAACGAACTTGCATCCGTTTTCATTATAAATGGCAAGCCATCCTGAGCTTGCTTCAGTATTGGTGGAGATATTAGCCTCTGTTTTAATTCATTAAACGCAACTCTCTGTTTATCTCCCCAAATCCATGTAGCAGTTTTCTTTGTTAAATCTGTAAGGGGTTTCGCTATTTCAGCGTAATTACATATGAACTTACGATACCATGAGCATGTTTGAATAAAAGATATCAACTCCTTCAAGTTTCTGGGTTCCCTTTTCTCCGAAATTGCCTCTGTTTTTGCTGGATCTACGGCTATACCGGCAGGAGTTAAAATATGGCCAAGATATTTTACTTCACGGCAACAAAAACGACATTTTGAATTGTTTACACGAAGTTTATATTGGGCTAGACGCTTAAACACCAAATCCAAATCTCGTAAATGATCTTCAAAGCTTTCCGAACATATTATTAAATCATCCAAATAGGCAAATATAAATACTTCACTCAGGCCAGATTTAAAACGGTCTATAAGACGTTGGAATGTGGCAGGAGCATTTCTGAGGCCGAATGGCATCCTTGTAAATTTAAACAACCCAAATGGTGTTATGAAACATGTTTTGTCGCGATCTTTTTCGGCTACAGCGATCTGGTAATATCCACTCTGAAGGTCCAATGTGGTCATAAACTTTGTACTTTTAGCGGCATGTAACAAATCGTCCATTCTTGGTAAAGGGTAACGATCAGGTTCAGTAAAACTATTCAGTTTTCGATAGTCGACGCAAACACGTATGCCTCCATCTCTTTTTGGAACCATTACAACTGGCGATGCCCAAGCAGATTCACATTCTTCCACTATTCCCAAATCGAGCATACGGTCAACTTCTGCCTTTAACTCTTTAGTCTTCGCGAAGGATAGTCGATAAGCAGGCGAAAATATTGGAGATTTACTACCAGTGTTAATGACGTGTTCCATAAAGGGTGTTGGTTCACAAATTTCTCCAAAAATTTCCCAGTGGGTTTTCAAAAGTTGGTCCAATTTTGACTTTTCTTCATAATTTAGACAATGTCCGTCCGAAGGCTTTAAAATAGTGAAATCCGCCATAAATAGAGGGGTGAAAATTGAGTCTAGATACTCGTCATTTTGTGATTTAACGCGAAAAAGTTCAGCCTTGTTGCTACGCTCTGGAGTATCCTGTTCATGCAGAGGTAGACAATCTTTGAAAATAGCTTGAATTGAATGTGGAGAATAGTCATTTCCGGTAATTTCCGGTCCAAAATCCTCAAATTCAGACATGTAGACTTCACGGTGGTACTTCTTTTCCACATGTACTTCATCTCCATGTTTCCTTTTCACAGTATCCGACGTTGATGCAGGCATCACTTTTGGGATAGGCTTTATGTTTCGATTGGCCACTTTAATCGTCTCGAGCAGATTCAAATTTAATGGCAAACAGTCTGGAAAATCGAAATGGCTATTTGGATCATCTTCAAAACACCAATATCCTTGGCCCATATTCATAATAATAGCTGCTTGCTCAAGAAAATCTGCTCCCAGCAATGTTCGATTATTGGCGGCATTTGGCAAAATAACGAATTGTATATTTAATGATCTGCCACCAATAAATATTTTGCAAATAGTGGACAGACATTCTTGCACTGATCTGCTGCCGTCTGCTAAAGATATTTCCATTCGCACCTTATTGTATATGCAACCATGGAAATCCATTACCTTCTTTAGATTGGCACTAGCGATACTGGTACGAGCTCCTGTGTCCATATATGCCTGACCTGGTACACCGAACATCTGAATATTCGCCAGTGGAATCTCTCTTCCAACTGTGCGAAGTGACATATTATTAAAACCAACATGTCCTTCAGCATGTCCTTTATTTTTGTTCCCGCTGCAGTTGGGACAATTTGCTCGAACAAATCCTGGAGCATTGCAACCATAACATGCCAATTTCGGTTTTTCCGTATTGGTTTGAGCAATATAATTGGCTTGTTGCCTAGCTTCGGATTCAATTTTCTCCTTCTTAAAACAATTGTCTCTAGTATGACCCTTTTTGCGACAATACGTGCATCGAATTGGACCACCGGCAGCTACATTATCAGTGTTCACAACCTTGCCACGCTCACCTAGGGAATCTTCAGCTTCTCGTGCATCATTGAGTAATTCGTCGAAATTTGCCACTTTATGCCGAAAAACTCGATCACGAATTTGGACGTGAAGCATTCCAAACAGGATGTCAATTTGGTCACTTTCAGACGGAGCTTTTGGAAGTTTTGCAAATAATGCTCTCTTCTTCCTAATGAAAACATCAGTGGCTTCGTTTTTCTGCTGCTTTCCATCAAAAATTTCAGCATATATGCGCCATGCTGGCTTTGCTGGACAAAAGGCGTCACGAAGCATCTTCACTACATCCTCAAATTTCTTCGCTTTGGATTTTACACCACTCCACCACTCAGAAGCGTCGCCTAACAATAACATCGGCATGCTGTTGATCGCATCCTGATCACCTATATTTTCCACCGTTTTAAACGTAGTGATAGCTGAGATGAATTCCTCCAGCTTAGTGGAATCTTTTTCTCCATTATACCTAGCCGTGCAGTGAGTAAATGTGCCAACTTTAACATTAGCTGCAGCTACGGCTTTAACCAGCTTCTCGAACTGCTCGGTTGTTAGAGATGTACTTGTCATTGTTTGTAAACGTGGACTTTTTCTTCTTGGGGTTACAGGAATTTCCATACAAATGATTGGGTTGAATTATGTTTGTTGGGCGCCAATTATGTAGCGGGTTTTAGTGTGTGTCTTTGAATATTTTCCAATTAAAATGAAACACACCAAGGTTTTCTACATAAAACGTTATAATATTTTATTAAAGCAATAATCTTACATTGTTGACAATTATTCCATATGCCTCAGACATGAATACAAGGGACTGCCATCGCTTTCACCAAGTATTCCATGTAATTAGCTTTGGAAGAATAAGTCAACCGGCCACATTATCATGTTTCCAAGAAGACTTACTTCTTACCGTATGGATTGTCTATAAGAGAATCAAGGTCTGTTGTGAAAAACCATTGTCCTTTTATAGCGATCCAAACAAAGCTTTCAAAAGTATTGATCGAATATAATTCAAATTAACTCAATATCTTAACTGACAAACAAAAGCTTTTCTTTACGTTAGCAAACTAAAGGATAAAAGAGACAACATAAACAACGTTAAACTAACACTCAATCAGTGATCGATAGTCACTCAATAACTGTTGCGTTTGTTCGTTCACTCAATTTGTTTTGAATATTTGTTACAAACAATAAATATTTACGCAGTGCAAAGGTTCAAAGTCTAAACTAAATAATGTTGCACAGTGAATCAAAACAAAACAACAAGGATTAACGATAGGATAATAATATAATAATGACTTATACTAATGTTTTTCTTCTTATGAATAATTTATGGAGAAATAATAAAATATCTTGCTACACCATGAAAAATCTTTTTTTATGATTAAAATGATTGCATATGTGAAATATGTTGTTCATATTTGCATAATTTTTGCTTATTTCTTGCATTTTTTTTTTTGCATATCGACCTAGTATAATGTGCATATTTTTTGCATATCGACCGTGCATATTTTTGGCAGTTTTTGCATATTTTTTGAATATCGACCGTGCATAAATTTTTTGTAAAATTTAGCATATTTTTTACATATCGACCTAGCACGTCGTGCATATTTTTGCCTATATTTTGCATATTTATTGTATATCGACCTAGCATGCCGTGTATATTTTGAATATTTTTTGCATATCTCGTGCATATGCAAATATGCAAAAAATAAAAAAATATGAGCCCTTCATACAATTCTAAATCCTTTGAAACGAATTTGTGTCCAATCAGAATTTCGAAATCGTCATTATTTAAAAATATGCAAATATTCAAAATCCGAAGTCTAGGAATGACTTACAATTTTTGGTATTTTTTCAACGAGTTCCATAATTCCAGCTTGTAGCAAGATATTTTATTATTTTTCCATAACATTTATAAGAAGAAAAACATTAGTATAAGTTATTATTACATTGTAATCCTATCGTTAATCCTTGTTGTTTTGTTTTGATTCACTGTGCAACATTATTATGTTTAGACTTTGAACCTTTGCACTGCTTAAATATTTATTTTTTGTAACGAGTAATTTACAGAACGGTTGTTCCATAAGCCGAGCTTAAAAAAGATTTCCAAGCGCGTCGGTCTTGTGCGCAAATCCACCAATTTGGAAAACCACGTTCCAAGATGTTGTTTTCTACTTTTTCTTCCCATCTAATTTGTGGCCTTCCCCTTCTACGGGAACCATCAGTAGGCTCGTTTTTATATGCCTTTTGAGCTGGGGCATTTTCATTCATCCGCACAACATGGCCTAGCCACCGTAGTTGCTGCAGCTCAATATGACTGACTATGTCGATGTCCGCGTGTAAATTGTAAAGCTCGTGGTTCATTCGAAGCGGATCGGCCCGTAGATCTTTCGGAGAATTTTTCTTTCAAACACCCCAAGAGCTGTCTCATCTGCTTGCGCAAGTACCAATGCTTTTGATCCATATAATAGCACGGGTAGTATCAGCGTCTTGTAAAGTGTGAGTTTGGTCTGGCGGGAGGTGACCTTGTTTCTAAACTGCTTACTTAGACCATAGTAGCATCAATTGGCCATCACAATCCTTCTCCGAATTTCAAAGCTGATGTCATTCGTTTTATGTATGGCGGTACCAAGGTATATAAAGTCTTTAACTACCTCAAAGTTGTAGTTCTTAAGTTTCACAGTTGGTCCTAGTCTACTGGACGTCTTGCGTGTTGATACCATCAGCTTGGTCTTCTCGTCGTTTACTGCCAGACCCACTTTGGCAGACTCCTTTTCAATTTGTTCAAAGGTGGCTGTTACCGCTCGCAATGTTCGACTCATGGTATAATAATTACAAGGTAGGGCACAGCTACCAACTGGTTACAATTTTTTCTCATGGTGGCTTGTTCCATCAAATCAAAATACATATTTTGTGTATGTATGTGTATTGTTTTGAATACTATGTCAAATAAATTCAAAATAAATTGATATATATTCAAATTTACTTGAAATGAAAATAATGTTTTTAACACTTTCGTCTGAAAGTAATTAATTTGTTATTGGTGAAACAAACATTTTATGGTATTCCCTGCTGGATTTTGGGAAGAAATCATAACCTTTCATTTTTCGCGTTTTTAGTTTTGTGTTGAAAAAATGTCAAATAAACACAAACACTTGTTGCGTATATTTAGTTTATTTTGAAGAAGCCACACGTGCATAGTTGCTTTTTTGTTATTCACCTCAAGCTGGCCTACCTTGTATTATTGTACTATGGTTCGACCCATTATATCGATGTCATCGGCGTAGGCGAGTAACATGTGTTGTTTGGTGTATAGAGTGCCATTTCTGTTCACCTTTGCGTCTCGTATGACCTTTTCCAGTAGGATGTTGAAGGTCCTTTCCTACTTTAACTGCTGACCTTGTGCCACTTAAAGTTATCCTGCATAGCCGTATTAATTTTGCAGGAATGCCGAAAGCAGACATGGCTTTAAACACCTCTGAACGGGTATCGAGTATTCAAAACAATTTCAGTTATTGAGTGACTATCGATCACTGATTGAGTTGTTAGTTTAATCCTTTAGTATGCTAACGTATAGAAAAGCTTTTTTTGTCAGTTAAGATATTGAGTTAATTTGAATTATATTCGATCAATACTTTTAAAAAAGCTTTATTTGGATCGTTAAAAAAGGACAATTGTGTAAAACAATATACCTTGATTCTCTTATAGACAACCCATACGCTAAGAAGTAAGTCTACTTGGAAACATGATAATGTGGCTGGTTGACTTATTCTTCCAAAGCTAATTACATAGAATACTTGGTGAAAGCGATAGCAGTCCCTTGTATTCATGTTTGACGCGTATGGAATAATTGTCAACAATTGGTCTGTTTCAGTACTTTTTTAATGGTAAATCTAGTAAAAAGGAAACATTTCAAAAGGGAAAAGGGAAACATTTTAAATTTCAGAGTACAAAATAATTTGAAAAGTTCGGGAACGCAAATCTAGTAAATATGCCAAAATTAGATGGCAATACTTCAAAATTATATGGCAATACCATTTTTACTCGACCAACTTTCTCGAGTAAAGAGTTTACAAAGAGAATGCCATTTTGGTTTGTGCTCTCTTAAATTTGAGTCAATGTTTTACCAGTTATGTGGGTTGAGGAACGGTTTTCTAGTAAAAAGTTGCCAAACATGTAAAATGAGTAGATTATTTTAGGTTCTGGAACGGAACTAATGTAAGATTATTATACCCTTCACCACACTGTGGTACAGGGTATTATGTATTTGTGCATATGTTTGTAGCAGGCAAAAGGAATCGAGATAGACCCATGGTTCCTCTTTAGAATATGCATAGAAACACTCTCTGAGTCGATTTATGCATGTCCGTCCGTCTGTTGATGTTAAATTGTAAACAAAGTACAGGTTGCATTTATAATCCGATTTGGCTGAAATTTCAGATTTAGATATAGCTCCCATATATAATTTAGTCAGATTTACGGACTTTAGTCCCAGCTAATCATTCGATTTGCACGAATTTTGGCATAGCGTACTGAACTAAGTCTAGAATAATGTGTACACCTTCTATATATATTTTTTGTCCGATTTTAAATTAATGGTGCACTAAAAATCCATAGCTATGCCGATTGACACAACGTACTGAAGTTAATATAGATTAGTCTCTGGCAAGTTTGCTTGAAATCGGTTCAGTAGGCCTATTCTGTAACTTTTAACAACATTCGATATTGTTTATTTTTCTTTTATTATTGTAAAAACAACAACACAAACAAATGACATTGTTGTAAAATAAACAATGTCGAATGTTGTTAAAAAGTTACAGAATAGGCCTAAAGATATTGATATATCGTCAGCTAAAATGCAAAAAGGCGTAACTAACAAAAAATTTAAAATTGAGTTTTTGAATGAATATTGTGAATGTCAATAAACTACATGGAGCTTCTATTAACAAAAAAACAAAAAGACGTAACTACTAGTGGGTTTATTTGATAAATGCAAAAAGGCGTAACTGACAAAAAATTCACGTTTTTACTTAATTGTTATGACTGTCATTAAACTAAATAACTAAGTTTGTTAAAAAAATTATAGTCTATTATTCGTCATATGCAATATCACCCTGCCGGGCACACTTTTTCATTTCACATGACATGTTTATAGTTTTCATTCCAAACAGCTCTTTGCTTCTCCAACACAATTATGTTTTTGTTAGTTACGCCTTTTTGTATTTTAGCTAACGATATATTAGCTTCCATATATAATTTCGACTTATATATGTTAAT
This sequence comes from Musca vetustissima, assembly GCF_032173495.1. Classification (NCBI taxonomy): domain Eukaryota; kingdom Metazoa; phylum Arthropoda; class Insecta; order Diptera; family Muscidae; genus Musca; species Musca vetustissima. Next base: position 45,040 of record NW_026883561.1, read on the forward strand.
TGTACACCAAATAATCAATGGGTGTCTGATTGAGATTACATTTTAAACAGTGCAGCATACCAAATAGCGTAAGTCATGTTTGCTTTAAATCGATTTACACAAATCTGTCCCATTGTGCGCAAACGACTCTAAACTTACCCAAATGAAATGAAATTTAGCACAGGTTCCAGAAAGTCATAAAAATCACATATTTAAGTTCGTTCAATTTCATGTCAAAATTCCTTCAATAAGGCGATGTCTTTTCGGATACATATGTAGAATACACCCAAAGTGGTAAAGGGTATCAAATAGTCGGCCCAGTCCGACTTTACTACTTTCCTTACTGGTTTTGCTTTGTCTGCTGCTATGATCAGCTGGCATATTTATTTAATGAATTGTATCTTCTGTCTATACCGAACATTAGGGTGGGTTTTAGTTTCGTATATATTTCAAGAATTTATACCTACCAAAAATGCCTGTAAGACCTACTTCATAATGAAATATACGTTGTATGCTACAAGTACAGGTCGCATTTATGATCCGAATTGGATATATAATTTCGTCCAATTTTAATTTCGTCCAATGGTGCACTTAACTCCCAATGTTTGTCCGATTGACACGAAAGTTTGTACAACGTATAAAATTGAGACTAGAATGACGTTATTACGTTTTGTTGAAACTGGTGCAGATGCAGACATAGCTCCCATATATATTTCGAACGGGTGCCTGATTGAGATTAAATTTTGAACAGTGCGGCATACAGAATATATGTTCGTTAGTCGGTTCACAGTTAAAGATCACATATTTAAGTTCGTTCAATTGTTCATGTCAATATGCCTTAGAAAGGCGACGTCTATTAGGATATATATGTAGAATATACCAAAGTGGTGAAGGGTATCATATAGTCGGCCCAGTCCGACTTTACTACTTTCCTTACTGGCTATTATTGAAGATAGAAGTTCTGAACTTATATTAATGTTACTTCTGGGATGTTTGATATTGAAAATGATATGCGGTACCTCAAAATTCGGTATTTTAAGGTTTTTCTTAATTTGTTTTCACTAATCAGTTAAGTAGGAATTTTAGTTTCCCACTGGGTGGAAAAGTACCCCGTGCAAAGTTTTATCGCTATCGGAGAAATATTTAATGTCTTTAGTGTAACATTTACATAAAATCGGTCGAAACTGTATATGGGAGCTATATCTAAATCTGAACCGATTTTCACGAAACATCGCACACATCACTTTAGACTCAATTCAGTACGCTATGCAAAATTTCGTGCAAATCGAATGCACAATTTACACAAAATCTGACGAAAATATGTGTAGGAGCTATGTTTAAATCTGAATAAACTTAACACATTTCACACCGGACTCAATTTGGTACACTGTACAAATTTTAGTCTCAATCGGATAATTGTTATACACTTTGTTGTACTACACTTGTATTGTAGTTACGTCCTTTTGTTTCAGAAAATATGAAGTCAAAAGGACGTAACTGACATAAAACCTTTAAAAACAAAAAAAAATACTATTTTTTTCAAAAAATAAATACGGCTCTATATTACGGTTAAAATAAAAAAAATTCGAGCAATGCTCCATTTTTATAGATTTTATAACGTTTTTTGCTTCTCCTGTAAAATTAGTAAAAGTGTAGTTACGTCCGTTTGCATTTATGACGACGATACGTTATTTTATAAGAATGCTCTTTCATAAGCTGATTCTTCTGCTCTGCTATAAGAAGACTCCTCCTTTATTGATTATATAGAAATAATTCTCTATTCGATATGTTAGTCCTTCTGCTCTTCTATGAAAACAGCATTATGTTTTTTCTGCAAGAAGGCTTCAATGGTATTTTATAAACACAATCTACTGATCTTCTATAAGAGATGTCTTCTGCTTCTCTAGTAGGCGAAAAAACTCCCCTCTCAAAAGCAAAACCTGCACTGTACCAAAGAATTGCATTGTAGAAAATTCGTCAAAATTTAAATCTACTACGGAGTAACCACGGAGTCCCTTCTCTCCAACCATATGTGAGTGGCTGTGTGCATACGAAGACGCAAGTCTCTTTGTCTATCTAACTCTTCTCTCATGAAAAGTATAAATTTAGTTTAATAATCCTTCGCAAAATAAACCAAAAGCAAAAACAACCTTGTAGACAGATTCTTGTAATTAGTTTGATAATTAAAAGATTTTTCTCATGTAATTATCTTTTATCCATTATGCTTCATATTTTGTGCCTTTTTTCTCTTCTATTTTCTATCGTCGTCCATATTAAGTAGTAGTAAAGAACTTGGAAATTATGATGAAAGCTAAAACAAGAGATTTGGCGACTAAAGTGACTAACATGCCAATAATTGTATTGAAAATAAGGATCCTTAAACAAGTAGTAACATACTTGCAGGTTTTATTGTAGTGTAACATGATTACAGATGAATATAAATGGGGGAAGGCGAAGAGGAAGGAAAGTTGATATCGGTTTAAGACTAAATTAGATGTGAAGCAGTAATGTAGGGATGAAGAAAAGGTTAGAATCGGTATGGTATTTGTTGTAGTTTTTTTCTTGTTGAGAAGTATTTTCAAAAGAAGCATACTGGTGTTCTGAATATAAGCTAAACAGTAGCCTACTTGCTCTCCATATGAAAACCCCTTAAAAAGATAGAAAGTAAAATACTTGGCATTTTAAATTAAGCAATGACATCTGTTTTGGCGAAAATTGGCAACCAATCAGATAGGCTTGGCGTTATCAAGCCTATCTGAAGGTAATAACATTTTATTATTTATATCTTTGTTAGACAAGCCTTTGAAATGAATGCGGTTCATGGTGGTGGCAATTTAACAATTTTAATTGTGCCTGTATGCATCACCACGAACATTGTGGAAGCATTTAAGTAAGAACAATAATTGGAATAATAACATTTGATGGCTAATAACAAACGTCTTTTCAATGTAACATTTTGTTGGACATTAAGTAGGAAATGGTATTATGCTCGAAACATTGGTATCTCATAACTCGTTATGCCGTTTTTTATGTGAGATGCAAAAAATCATTAATTTCTAATTGGAAACATAAGAGCATAGGATAACTTACTGTGATTTTAACGTAATGATATTTCCTTGAATATGATAATTGGCTTCAATATTTTCTTGGTTTGCATTTGAATTGTAGATTTATTTCTATTTTCATTTTTCCCATTTTCATTATAATCATCATTGATAATTATAATGAAGATTACAAAATGTTTCCTCGTTCCATTAAAATATTATTGGAAATATATTTTTCCTTTATTGATAGGAGAAATAAATTATGCTGACTTTGATTAAAATTAATTGAAATAAAATAACTTGGAAAATAATTTTATTTAATTTTTAATTTCAGAAAAAAGTACTTGTCTTTGCCCTGCACAACTAAGTTGTTAAGTTTGTAACTGTACGAAGTATTGATCGATCATAAGCTCACCTTTTACTATACCAAGTAGGGTATAAAAAGATCGGCAAATGTTTGTTCGAATAAATAGGAATTTTGTACATCTTACCATATTAACTTTTGGCGAAATCAGTTCAGATTTAAATATGAATCTCATATTTAACAATTTTTCGTCGGTAAAATCCATAGATTTACAATGACAATCTTAGGAGAATCTACTATTTATACCCAAAATTGTAAAGGACATCGTATAGTAGGCTCTATCCGACTTTTGTACTATCATTCCTGTTTTTGGTGTCTCGAAGTTTCCAGTTTCCCATAAAAACACATTATTACCTAGCCTTGTCGATTTCTCATAATAACAATATTTATACCCTTCATCACACTGTGGCACAGGGTATTATGTCTTTGTGCATATGTTTGTAATAGGCAAAAGGAAACGAGATAGATACATGGTTCCTATTGAGAATATGCATAGAATCACTTTCTAAGTCTATTTATGCATGTCTGTATGTCAATGTTAAATTGTAAACAAAGTACAGAGTAGAATAACTATGTATGGTTTAAAATACAAAGGATTAGCCAAAAGTCATTAAAATGGTCAAAAACTCATTAAAGTATCAAATAACAGTAAACAAATCGTCTGTCCGTCCGTGTATGTGTGAACACGTGCGCTTTTGTTTACAAATAATGTGTGTGTGTGTGTGTGTGATCCTCCGTTCTGAGTATGGCAATTTATGTATGTGCGTGTGTGTGTGATCCTCCTTTCTGAGTATGGCAAAGTATGTGTTTGTGTGTGTGTGTCTCCGTTCGCAAACTGTGTTGATCGACGTGTGTGGGCGCGCTTTTGACCTTGAGTATGGCAATGTGTGTGCGTGTGTGTGTCCGTTCGGTTTAAGAATATTAGGGATGGCAAACTATGTGGGCATGCGCGGAGCTTACCGAAATGTTTACAAGGGGAAGGGGGAACAGATATGTGGAACAAAATATAGGGAATAACAACAACAACAACAGCATGGTTAGCGATAGAAATGGTCAGGGGCATGAAGAGACAGACGCTGTTATGTTTATTTGTTGAGTGTTGGGCATGCGTGGAAAGGGTGGCAAATATGTGGCAAGGGGAAAGGGGGACAAATATGGGAAACAAACTATAAACAGCATAATGAATTTCGCAATGTTATGCAACTATGATTAGGAGTGAAAAGGGAAGAGGCAGGAGCAAATATGTGTTTACGAAATGTTTGGATCCAAGAGGAAACGGGGGGAGAGGAATATGTACGCCCTAGCTTTGAGTTTGATGTTTATTTCTGATTATATTAATACCAATGTGTTTATGTTAAATCGAGCATCGTTGAGTGTTGGGCATGCGTGGAAAGGGAGGCAAATATGTGGCAAGGGGAAAGGGGGAACAGATATGTGGAACAAAATATAAGGAATAACAACAACAGCATGGTTAGCGATAGAAATGGTCAGCGGCATGAAGAGACAGACGCAGTTATGTTTATTTCTGATCATATCAATACCAATGTGTTTATGTTAAATCGAGCATTGTTGAGTGTTGGACATGCGCGGAGCTTACCGAAATGTTTACAAGGGAAGGGGGACAAATATGGGAAAAAAACTATAGGGACTATTGAGAATATCAACAAACAACAACAACAACATACATGCATCAATTGTATCGGTAAAAATGGTCAGCGGTATTAGGAGACAGGCGCATGGATTTGTATGATTTTAAAGACTGATGGGCGCCAAAAATAAAGAGGCGAACACTTGTTGATAAGAACCATTGGACAGAAATATGATAAACAGCATAATGAATTTCGCAATCTTATGCAACTATGATTAGGAGTATAAAGGGGAAAGACAGGAACAAATATGTGTTTACGAAATGTTTGGATACAAGAGGAAAAGGGGGAGAGGAATATGGAGGACAGCTTCAATGATTTGTATGCAACGAATATATTGATTGAGTGCGAACAGTGTTCCACAACTACATGAAAATATTATTTTTCTTAATCAAGTTCAATTATTACAAGAAGATTTGAGATATACAGTCCACTGTCAATGTAAATTGTTCTGAAATGTTTAAAAGCGGAGTTAGACTTGAAGAAGTTATTCAGTTTTAACTAAACCTGACTTGGAATAAAATGGAATCAACAACAAAGAAAGCATGTCGTATGCTGGAGGAAGATGCAGCCGCGGATATATTTTTAGTGAGAGTAACGAAGATATCAGAAAAGAAATATTTAAAGGATGGTATCCGCCACATTATTATCAATGATGAAGATATGGTCGATGATAGCAAAGGTGAAAGAAATATGAAAGGTGACAATTACATGGATTACTTAATGGATGAGGATGGTGATAATGCTATTTTAAAGGCGGGGGAATACGCAGATGATTATGTACTGACAACATATATACCAGAAGGACAATCCTTATGGACATTAGATCCCAACGACCCATGGTTTGATTGTTAG
>NW_026883562.1:0-50018 GCF_032173495.1 Musca vetustissima
ATCCTTCGCTATATATCCTTCGATTTGCACAAAATTTGGCATAACGTACTGAACTGAGTCTAGAATGATGTCTTCCAAGTTTCGTGAAAATCGGTCCAGATTTATATTTAGTTCCCATATATAGTTTCGTCCGATTTGATGTAAATGGTGCGCCAAAGTCCCTATATATCCTTCGATTTACACGAAATTTGGCATAACGTACTTAATTGAGCCTAGAATAATGTCTGCCAAGTTTCATGAAAATCGGTCCTGATTTAGATATAGCTCCCATATATAGTTTCGTCGGATTTCATGTAAATGGTGCACCAAAGTCCCTATAAATACTTCGATTTGCACGAAATTTAGCATAACGTACAGAATTGAGCCTAGAGTGATGTCTGCCAAGTTTCGAGAAAACCGGTCCAGATTTCTATATAGCTCCCACATATAGTTTCGTCCGATTTCATGTAAATTGTGCACGTACAAAATTGAGCATAGAATTACGTAGTTGCGTTTTCTAGAAGTACTGGCATAGCCCGGATGACCTATTTATATCTGTTTGAAGTCGATTGACATACTTTATGGATGGATCTAGGTAGATTCACATTTAGATAAATATCACATATTTTATTTCATCCAATTTTATGTTAATAGTCCTGTTTAATATACCCATAGTGGTGAAGGGTATAATATAGTCGGCCCTGTCCGACTTTACTACTTTCCTTACTGGTTAACTATACCCTTCACCACACTGTGGTACAGGGTATTATGTCTTTGTGCATATGTTTGTAACAGGCAAAAATAATCGAGATAGACCCACGGTTCCTTTTGCGAATATGCATAGAATCACTTTCTGAGTCGATTTATGCATGCCCGTCCGTCCGTCTGCCCGTCTGTCCATGTTAAATTGTAAACAAAGCACATGTCGCATTTATGATCTGAAATGGATGAAATTTGTCACAGCGCATTTGTTTGGCCCAAGGACGAACCCTATTGAAATTGGGAAAAATCAGTTCAGATTTGGATACAGCTCCCATATATATTTTCGTCCGATTTAATGTAATTTGTGCACTAAAGACCCAAGTTTCGACCTATTCATGTTTGTGGTACACCAATTAATAAAAGGGTACGTGATTGATATTACATTTTAAACCACGCATACCAAATAGCGTGTGTAAAATTTGCTTTAAATCTATTTACAAAATTTAGAATAGGTTGAATAGGTGTTGGGATTGATGTTAGTCGATTTACATATAGGTAAAGATCGCACATTTAGTTCGTTCAATATCTTGTCAATGTTCCTTCGAAAAGGCGACGCACTATGTCGCGAGTTCATATAAATAGCGGCCAAAAATAGAAGGAGTTATCGTAAGTTAATGAAATTTGGTACATGTGCTTATTATTGGCCTAAAGAGCAGCTGACAAAAAATTGGATAGATCGGACCAAGATTTGGTATACCTCCCATATAATGGGTCTTGAGAATGTCACCCTTTTTGGCCTATAAAATCTTTAATATTCAAACAAATTCAATGAAAATTGGCAATTTACATTTAATTAGGCCTATAAAGCAACTGACCAAAAACTGGGTAGATCGGACCAAGATTTGATATACCTCCCATACAAAAGGTCTTGACAATTTTACTATTTTGGGCTATAAAATCTTTAATATTCAACTAAATTCAATGAAAATTGGTAATTTACATGTACTTATGCCTATAAAGCAACGGACCAAAAAGTATAGTAGTTTTATTTTTATTAAGTATAGTAGTTTTATTTTTGTTATTTTTATTATAATATAAAAAATATTTGATATCCTTTAATAACTAATAAATTACTTTTTTATCATTCACGACATTTTCAAAACCCACATATATATATATATATATAATATTGTCTTCCCAAATGTACGATTTAGTATCATCCACGTTATAATCTCGGGCCTTTCCTTTATGGCTGTTTAAGGATATTACAATGTCGGATTGTAATATAAAATACTAAATAAAATCCTTATTTAACTCGGCTTTAACAAAAGTTCGGGATGCTACTAATTATTTGTTGGCATGACTTGTTAGCATCTTGTGAAAGTAGCTTAAAAAAGGTATTGTACTGCAATTTGCATATCCCATGCCATGAACTAATATTTTTCTGTATGAACTTTCCACAAAGGTAATTCCTGTGCGACCTCTAAATTTAGATTATAAGATTATGTCTCAAATGATCTGATAAATAAGTATAATCTTCAAACTGACTGAAAATTTATTTAAAAGCTATATTTTAAAACCAATTCCCCCATATCTCCGCTTCGAATAACGTTTTTACCACTTAATTGCATATTTTATGTAAAATATTGTATTATTAATATGTTCTGAATCCATTCCTATTTGACCATTTTAAGATGGTCACCAAAAAAGTTAAATAACTCTTAGGACCGCAGGACTCCCCAGCTAATTTTTTTATTCCTTAAATAACACACTTTTCACCACTCAAATCAAAAAAATAGAGCTAACCTTTTTATACCCTACGCAACTATGTTGTCAGGGTATTATAGCTTTGTGCAGCCCCAAATGTTTGTAACGCCGCGAAATATTGGTCCTAGACCCACCTTTAAGTATACCGATCGTCATATCTCGACTAGCTGAGTCGATCTAGACATGTGTGTCCGTCCGTCCGTCCGTCTGTCCATTATAATTTGTAAACACGATACAGGCCACAGTTATGGACCAATCTTCACAAAATTTTGCATGTAGGATGTGTTCTGGCCAATGAAGACCCCTATTGTTTTTGGAAAAGATCGGTTAATATTTAGGGGATGAAATGGACCAAATACTAAATTTTTGTCGGTTTTTCTGGTCGCTCCATAGGCCGCAATTATGGCCCAAACACCGCGAAATTTTGCATGGAGAAGGGGATCGGGTCAGAGAATAAGCGTGCATGTTTTGATAAAGATCGGTCAATATTTAGCGGGTCAAATGGACCCTGACTTTTGTGTGAAAAATGGCAAAATTTGTATTCTATGGCATATATATTTACTCCTGGAGGATGTAGACCCTAGGAGTTGATAGCATATCCAAGAGGAGTGGTTGGCCTTTAAATTGATACCAAATATAGTGATGTATCTACTCAGATGTGGGAGTTACAGTCAAATATTTACAGGTGCTTACGTATTCAGATATTATTTAGTAACCCATTACCACATTAGAGGGAGAAATATCGCGCTGATGGCTTTGAAATTTTTTATGAAGTTCCAGTTATAGTCAAGAACAACGCCTACAATTTTCGGTGATGATCAGGATACAATTTTGGGATGAAATTGACGGAAAACATAATTTTTTGTGTGTTTTCGAGTAGAGTATAATCCGAAAATCACAACACAACCCACCGTGAAGGTAATCTGGACAAGTAATTAGAAGGACTGTACTGAATATTCGAAAAAAGTAAGAAAGAGGTGTTGTTGACCTCTAATCGGACAACAGGGGGCAAATATTACGAAATACTACTCAGACTCAGAATAAACATCCTCAGAAAGTTAGAGTTCGTGGTAGTTGTGTAGGGTATCGTATGGTCGGCCCCGTCCGACTATACGGCTCCGCTCACTGGTTTAAACTTTTTTTCTGTTCCACTAATTTCAAAATTTGTTTTACAAATTTGATGAACTAAGTACTACAAGTGTGGACGACTGTATACACCATATGATATCTATATACATACAAACTAAAGCGAATTCTAGTTTTTACATCCACAGCAGCCAAAATAAACACTTTTATAATAACCGTTAATTTGAATATTCAAATATTTGAGCATCAGAAAAACACGCCGATTTTTCCAAAATATGGTAAAAAATCAGTTTATAAATAATTATCAGATGTGAACCTTTGTAGAGACAAAACTACTCGACATATCGATATAAAATTTCATATTTATTCTAATTGGAGTATTTTCTATCAATCCTCATCAAAAAATTTGTCTTCCGTGGTACTTGGTTTTGACCATTAGGATACATATGTACAATATTCCCAAAGTAGTGAAGGGTATCATATAGTCGGCCCAGTAAGACTTTAATACTTTCCTTACTGGTTTTAGAATATAATGACGTAATTGCGTGTAGAAGTACAGATGTAACCCATATATATTGACATATAATGGCATGTTTATAGATTGATCTAAGTTGATTCACATTTAGATAAAGGTCACATATTTTAGTCATCCAATTTCATGCTAGTGGCACTTCTGTTAGGATGCATCTTTTTAATATACCCATAGTAGTGAAGGGTATCATATAGTCGGCGCCGTCCAGTCTTTACTACTTTCCTTACTGGTTTTTTATTGGAATGGGTGTCTAATTGAGAATAAATTTGATCAGTGCGGCATACCGAATAGCGTGTATCAAGTGTGCTATAAATAAATTCGTTCAATTTCCCTCGAAGGGACATGAAATTGTAAGGATATATATGTATAATATACCCAAAATAGTGAAGGGCCCAGCCCGAATATATGATACCCTTCCTTACTGATTTTTACTTGTTTCGATTTCCTTACTGGTTTTTTACTTGTTTCGATTTTTAGAAGATGTTTCAATGTAGGCTTTTTAAAAGGCTTCAATAATTTCTAGCGTTACAAGAGCATTACATGTGAAAAAAAATCACCTTGATGTTCATTGACACTAAGTAAACAAAACAAACATACAATTATACTGCAAGGACGAACAGCTGGCTAATGCAAAATAGCATTCCCAAAAAACTGTTATACAAATGTGGGTCGCTTCCTTAGAAGTCGTCGAATTATTACAAAATGGCATAAATTCACTCGCATGCTGAAAATGAGAACGCCTAGAAGGAGAGTAAACCATGAGTAAAGAGTATTATAAAAAGCATGCTCAAAATTTATACTCATCTAGTTGGTAACTGTTATACCGTGTCGATAATGCAGTGGTCACGACTTCATCAAATCTGAATTTACAACAGTTTATGATATAAAATCCTGTTCCTTGATTTGACTAAAAACAGTAGTGCGGACAAAGCGGTTACTATCGGGCACACGCGTCTGGATATATTTCTGATTATAAATATGTACATGTCAGACGTAACATATTATCGGACGACATTGATTACACGGTCTGTAGCAAAAAACTAGGAAACGCTGCGATTTTTCTTGTATGTGTGTGTGTAAATAAATATGTATAGGTGTGTAAATAATAGTGATTATTTTATATGTATGTATATTACAATAAAGGTATGATGTGTAACCATGATGTGTATGCATCTCAATATGTGCTTGTGGTTATGCCAAGGATAATTGCCCTACACATCTGGTACTTGATGACACTATGCTACTTAAACCTACCTCACTATTAATGTTGTTATACTTCATACCGTTATTTATTATAATTATATAAATTTATCGTTTGGGAATGGATGGTGGTTAATTACTTGGGGATGGAGGTTGTGCTTCTGTGAATTTAAGTCATGTGATGATATACCAATTATACGGGAAACAATAAAGGACATTGAAAATCTGCATGAATATTAAAGAAGCAGACAACACAATGTGTCTGGTGCAGTACAAATTTAAAGCAACAGCAGTACAATAGAGCTTCATGCCAAATCACTTCGCAGTAAAAATGTGGGAAACATAAAAATGAAAACGTATTGAAAACGAAAAATCGGAAAAATGTTATTAAATGACAAACCAGTTGTAGTAATTCAAGTGAAGCAACTGAAATCCGATTTATTGCAGAACATCGTAAAAATGCAATACTATAATACAACAAGTTGAAAGGCGTTTCGTTTCGTCGTACGGAATTTGTTATACCCTACACCATTGGTATATTGACAATTCTTAGCCATAAAGTTTTGCAACCCCATATGGAGCTATACAGCATTGCCGTGAATGTTTTTGAGATTTTTATACAGAGAATATAACAAAAATGTGAACCTTTGTCGACTATGTTGCACAAGGATATTCCGCAATACAGCTTAGCTGCCACTTTTAATAGCAAATTTTCATAAAATTACAAAATAGTAACCCTAAACTAATATTACGCCAACAATCCACAAAACACTGACTATCGAGGTGTTGTTATATGTTTAAATGTAGACCGATATATCATATCTTTGAACATGGCCGGCCTTTTGATACCAACCAGTAAATAATGAGCTAAATTCGCCGTGATCGACTATATGATACATTACACCACTATGGATATATAAATGAGGGGCTCTTGAGATTCTTATTGTAACACACAAGTGTAACACACACGCATATATATTTCTAAGTATATATATATATATATATATATACTTAGCAGGCTTGTTACAGAACGTTTGTTCCATAAAACCGAGCTTAAACCAGTAAGGAAAGTAGTAAAGTCGGACGGGCCGACTACATTATACCCTTCACCACTATGGGCATATTAAACAGGACCATTTGCATGAAATTGGATGAAATAAAATATGTTATATTTATCTAAATGTGAATCTACCTAGATCTATCCATAAAGTATGTAAATCGACTTCAAACAAATATAAATAGGTCATCCGTTGGGCTATGTCTGTACTTCTAGAAAACGCAACTATATGGAACTTGGCAGACATCATTCTAGGCTCAATTAAGTACGTTATCCCAAATTTCGTGCAAATCGAAGGATATATAGGGACTTTGGTGCACCATTTACATGAAATCGGACGAAACTATATATGGGAGCTATATCTAAATCTGGACCGATTTTCTCGAAACTTGGCAGACATCATTCTAGGCTTAATTCAGTACGTTATGCCAAATTTCGTGAAATTCGAAAGATATATAGGTACTTTGGGGCACCATTTACATGAAATCGGACGAAACTATATATGGGAGCTATATCTAAATCTAGACCGATTTTCTCGAAAGTTGGCAGACATCATTCTAGGCTCAATTCAGTACGTTATGCCAAATTTCGTGCAAATCGAAAGATATATAGGGACTCTGGGGCACCATGTACATGAAATCGGACGAAACTATATATGGGAGCTATATCTAAATCTGGACCGATTTTCTCGAAACTTGGCAGACATCACTTTAGGCTTAATTCAGTTCGTTATGACAAATTTCGTGCAAATCAAATGATATATAGGGACTTTTGGGCACCACTTACATGAAATCGGACGAAACTATATATAGGAGCTATATCTAAATCTGAACCGATTTTTACGAAACTTGGCAGACATCATTCTAGACCTAAATGATTAGGCTGCACCAAATTTCGTGCAAATCGAAAGATATATAGGGACCGTTTACATTAAATCGGTTAAATATATATATGGGAGCTTTTCTAAATCTGAACCGATTTTTCCCAATTTCAATAGGGTTCGTTCTTGGGCCGAATAAGTGACCTATGCCAAATTTCATCCAATTCGGATCATAAATACGACCTGCACTTTGTTTACAATTTAACATGGACAGACAGACAGACGGACATACGGACGGACGGACATGCATAAATCGACTTAGAAAGTGATTCTATGCATATTCTCAAAAGGAACCATGGGTCTATCTCGATTATTTTTGCCTGTTACAAACATATGCACAAAGACATAATACCCTGTACCACAGTGTGGTGAAGGGTATAAGAAGATTTCCCAGCGCGTCGGTCTTGTGCGCATCTCCTCCAATTTGAAAGACCACCTTCCAAAATGTTGTATTCTACTTGGTCTATTAAATATATATATATGTGACAAATTTTATCTTCAGGTCGCAAAAGTAACGCTGCCAAAATCCCTAATGTATAGTTACAAACATTTCGCTTGGGAAATTTGGCAACAACCTTCAGAATATCTTAAATTTGCACCTTGACCGTTATTGATAATTTTTATTTTGGAAATTTGGTATCAAAGAAGAACTCAATGTACAAAACTACATCGAATGCCGTAGAAAACTAGCTCAAACACCTTAAAATACATCAAAAATTGAGAGTACCGTTAAATGGGGGCTATGACTAAACGTGGACCGATATAGTCCATTATCGAAATCTACCTGCCTACAGGCAAAAGAAAATGAAAAAATTTGGCGATATATATCAATCTCTATATATTTGATAAAAAGCAAAAATAACGATTAATGGGACGTCGTTATATCCAATCGTACGAAAGCTTCCAAAAATACCGAATAAAGTGGGATACATTATATATGTAATATCTTAAAAAGTGCATCGATAACGATAATTTTTGGTAGGGACATTTTCTACCCAAAGAGAATTCAATGTACTAAATTAAACAATATGGGCCAATATTGATTAGTTGTAGTAGGAAAGATTTCTACACAGTATAGTCAGACGGGCCGATCATATAATACCCTACACAACTACCACGGAAATCTAACTCTCTGCGGATCGATATTCCGAGTTTGGGCAATATTTCCATATAATTGCACTCTCTTGACCGATTAGAGGCCAACAACTATTCTTTCGCATCTTTTTCGAATCATATTTTCCTGGCGTTATTTTACACAAAAAAATTTGGTTAATTTGACCAGCTAAATATTGAACGTTCATTGTCATGGCTGCTATTAGAATTGGTTGGTCAGATCGCCTTACCCATGGCGTCCCCGTGGTATTTAGAGCGAAATGAAAAATATTATTTTTAGTCTATTTCATCCATGAAAAAGCATCTGATTAGTATCGAAAATTAAAGGGGTCGTCCATTACCATAACCGGAAATTCCTGCTAAATTTCGTAGCCATCGGCGCTAAATTTCCGACCTCTACTGTCTAATGGTACCCTTCACCACTGTATATAGAGCAGACATATAGAGGAATATTGAACTGGGAAATATATATGTAATATTAATACACATCACTCTAAACTCACCTCTGCCGAATTTTGTGTAAATCGAATAAACATAGACTCTTCGGTGCACAATTTTTATAAAATCGCACGAAAATATGTATGTGAGCTTAATTTTACAGAAATCAAGCTGGACTTAAGTCTGTACCCGGTGCAAAATTTTTTTGAATCGGACAAATATTGGGATTTTGGTGCACCATTTACTTACAATCGGACGAAACTATATATGGGAGCTATATCTAAATCTGAACCGATTTCCACACAACTTCGTATATATCAATAAGGATCTAATTCAGTACGGTTTACAAAATTTTGCTTCAATCGGACAAATATTGGATGTTTAGTGCACCATATAGATATGGAAACTATATCTAAAACCGAACCGATTTTCTCTATTTTCAATAAGGTTCGTTCTTGGGGGACAAAATTGAGCTGCGCCAAATTTCATCTATATCGGATCATATCGACCTGAACTTTGTTCACATGAATACATGGACAGACGGACGAACATGCATAAATCAACTCATAAAGTGATTCTATGCATAATCTCAAAATGAACCACGTGTCTATCTCGTTTCCTTTTGCCTGTTGCAAGCATATGCACATATGCACCCTGTATCACAGTGTGGTGAAGGGTATAAATAGGTAGGTCCCTGTATGTATAACTCCCATATCCGAATATATACAACAATACAATTGTTTTAAATTTTATGGTCAACAACTCCTCTTGGATCTTCATAAAAACAGTGATGCTTTTTCTTTGACCAGATTCCCATTCTAGTGTAAAATTTCGTGGTGTTCGGGTCATAATTTTGGGCTCTAGAGCAACTAGAAACCAGTAAGGAAAGTAGTAAAGTGGGACGCTGCCGACTATTTGATACCCTTCACCACTTTGGGTATATTCAACAGATTAATCCTAACAGACGTCGCATTTATTAATGTACAAGTAAAATGAAATTGGATTGTCATTCTACAACCGATACTGAATTTTTCATATGGTCAGATATATAAGCTATATCTCATCATCATTCTAGACCTAATTCATTACGCTATCCCACATTTCGTGCAAATCGAAAGATATATGGGGACTTTGGTGCCCCATTTACATTAAATCGGACGAAAATATATATGGGAGCTATATCTAAATCTGAACCGATTTTCAGGAAACTTATCACACATCATTCTAGACCAAATTCATTACGCTTTACCAAATTTCGATTTTCAGGAAACTTAACACACATCATTCTAGACCTAATTCATTACGCTGTGCCAAATTTCGTGCAAATCGAAAGATATATAGGGACTTTGGTGCACCATTTACATTAAATCGGACGAAAATATATATGGGAGCTATATCTAAATCTGAACAGATTTTTCCCAATTTCAATAGGGTTTGTCCTTGGGCCAAATAAGTGACATATGCCAAATTTCATCCAAGTCGGATCATATATGCGACATGTACTTTGTTCCAAAAAAGGACGGACGGACATGCGTAAATCGACTCAGAAAGTGATTCTATGCATATTCTCAAAAGGAACCATGTGTCTATCTCGTTTCCTTTTGCCTGTTACAAACATATGCACAAAGACATAATACCCTGTACCACAGTGTGGTGAAGGGTATAACAAATGCAAAAATGGAGTTTTTGTATAGTGTTTACAAATGTTGATGGACAGACAGACGGCCGGACAAAAATGTCTAGATCAACTCAGCTGGTATACATAAAGGTGGGTCTAGGACCACTATTTACAAACTTTGGAGACTGCACATTGATATAATACCCTAATAAAATAATTGTGTAGAGTATAGTTAGAATCAATTCTCTTGGCAAACGTGTCCAAAGCTTCGGAATAACGAATAATGTGGGAAGGAAGATGTTCTTTCTGTAAGACTTCATATTCCATTTTCAGTGCGAAGTTTTATTTAAATCGAATAGTCCGTGGTTCCAGAAGAAATTGGCCGATATTTTTCATCTTCGAACTTGATTTAAGTTTAGATGAAATATTTCAATGTGCAAAGTTTGAATGAAATCGGTTGCACCCTATAGACAGGCGGACGAACATTTATAACGGTTTCGGTGCTAATTGTCTGAAACAGATCTGGTGTACAGAAACATGGGGAGCCAAAACCAATATTTCGGTGAGATACAGTCTTGCCATTGTAAAGTGTTTATGTCCTCATAAGTTATAAAGTTGAGGGTATACAAAATATGTAGGATAAACCTAAGCTTATATGGGAATTCATGTATACAAAAAACCAAGACACTCATCCCTACCTAGCAGGAAGTAGACAAGGAATTTCTTCTTATTAGTATCAGATTTCTTTTCTCGGAATCAATAAACAATTTTCCTATATTTTTCTTTACATTGCTTTTAAAGATTGGCTCTTGGCTGTTTTCAACAATGTTTTCCAATTGTAAAGTAACATAAGTTTTAAATGGGTCAGTGTGATTTGTAGCGAAAAATAGAACAACAACTAAAGAAAGACCTCGTGTCTGTTAAGTAACCAACTGAAAAATAAACGTTTCAAATTGCCTGGAAACGCACAAAGTAGCAAAGGAAAAAACACAACAGAAAAAAAATGCTGAAATAAAATTAAAAGTTTTCAACTAAAGTTTTTTCCTTTTTACATTTTATCTTGTGTATTTTTAATAAAAAAATATCTTTCAACATATCAATCAATAAAAAGTTTCATTTGAAAAGTATTTCGTATTACCACACGTCTTAAAGTTAAGATGAAGAGGTTGCATGTGTTTCGTTATTTTTGTGAAATGGATTATCTCTATTTTACCTTTTAAAATTCTAAAGCAATTTTTAAGAAAATATTGCCGAGACATTGAAATGCCTAAAATCTGGAGGTACACCAAAACCTTAAAACTTCACACGCTTGAGGCTTATCTGAAGACAAAGCTGCGTGTTTCAATATAATACGAACGACCAGTACTGTTAAATGAGGACGGGCTCGACTATTTAATGCCGTACACAATTTATACTGCTCTGCTCACTAGTTTTTATACCCTTCACCACACTGTGGTACCCTTCACCACACTGTGTGTTCATATGTTTGTAACATGCAAAAGGAAACGAGATAGATACATGGTTCCTTTTGAGAATATGCAGAGAATCACTTTTTGAGTCGTCCGTCCGTCTGTCCATGTTAAATTGTAAACAACGTACAGGTCGCATTTATTATCCGAATTATATGAAATTTGGCATAGGTCACTTATTTGGCCCAAGGACGAACCCTATTGAAATTGGGAAAAATCGGTTCAGATTTAGATATAGCTCCCAAATATATTTTCGTCCGATTTAAAGTAAACGTTGTACCAAAGTCCCTATATAACTTTCAATTTGCGCGAAATTTGGCACAGTGTACTGGATTAGTTCTGGAATAATGTATGTTAAGTTTCTTGAAAATCGGTCCACATTTAGATATAGCTCCCATATATATTTCAGTTGATTTAATGAAAATGGTGTACCAAAGTCCCTATATCTCTTTCGATTTGCACGAAATTTGGCATAGTGTACTGAATTAAGTCTAGAACGATGAGTTTCAAGGTTCGTGAAAATCGTCCGATTTCATGTAAACAGAGTACCAAAGTCCCTATATATACTTCGATATGGACGAAATTTGGTACAGCGTACTGAATTAGGTCTAAGTTTCCTGAAAATCGGTCCAGATTTAAATATAGCTCCCATATATTTTTGTCCGATTTAATGTAAATGGTAAATCTTTCGATTTGCACAAAATTTGGCACAGCGTAATGAATTAGGTCTAGAATGATGTATTTTAAGTTTCCTGCAAATCGGTACAGATTTCAATATAGCTCCCAAATATATTTTCGTCCGATTTAAGGTAAATGGGGCACCAAAGTCCCTATATATCTTTCGACTTGCACGAAATTTAGCATAGAGTAATGAATTAGGTCTAGAATGACGTGTTTTAAGTTTCCTGAAAATCGGTATAGATTTAGATATAGCTCCCAAATAGATTTACGTCCGATTTAATGTAAATGGGGCACCAAAGTCCCTATATATCTTTTTATTTGTACGAAATTTGGCGTAACGTACTGAATTGAGTTTAGAGCAATGTCACCCAATTTTCGCGAAAATCGGTTCAGATTTAGATATAGCTCCTATATATAGTTTCAACCGATTTAATGTAAATCTTGCACCAAAGTCCCTATATTTGGCATAGCGTAATGAATTAGATCTAGAATGATGTGTGTTAAGTTTCGTGAAAATTTATGTAAATTGTGCTTTAAAGAACCAAAGTTTGTTCGATTGCCACACAATTTTGTAAAATGAACCTTAGTTAATATAAGTTAATCTCTGGCAAGTCTTATTTAAATCGGTTCAAATTTAGATATAGCTTCTATGTCCGATTTTACACAAAGTTGACACAAATTTTGCACAACGTACTGAGGTTAGGGTAACCTAGAATTTGAATATAAATGCTGCACCAAGGTGGGTCCAATAGGCAAAAAATTTACACTACGTACTAAAGTTACTATAACATAACGTGTGGCAAGTTTAGTTCGATTTAGATTTAGATATAGCTCCTATATAGTAAAGTCGGACTGGGCCGACTATATGATACCCTTCACCACGTTGGGTGTATTCTACATATGTATCCTAACAGACGGTGGGGTTTTGTTATATACCTAGATCTGAACTGATTTCAGGGATAATTTATATTACTTCAGTACGTTGTGTCAATCGGCCTAGCTATGGATATTTTCCCAAAGCTTAGCACCATCTTTCTAGACTTAATTCAGTACCATATACCAAAATTCGTGCAAATCGAAAAATACATAGGGACTTAGATGCACCAGTTACTTAAAATCAGACGAAAATGTATATGAGAGCTATATCTAAATCTGAACCGATTTTCACGAAGCTTAGCACACGCCACCATTTACCTAAAATCGTGTATATATATATGTATACATTTTTATATGGGAGCTTTATCTAAATCTAAACCGATTTTCATGAATCTTAGCATACATTATTATAGACGTAATTCCGTACGATATGCCAAATTTCGTGCAAATCGAAGGATATATAGGGTCTTTGATACACCAATTACCTTAAATCGGACGAAAATATATATGGGAGCTTTATCCAAATCTGAACTGATTTTCGCAAAACTTTGCACACATCATTCTAGACTTAATTCAGTACGCTGTGCCAAATGTCATGCAAATCGAAATATATATATATATATATATATATAGGGACTTTAGTGGACTATTTACCTAAAATCGGGCGAAACTATATATGGAAACAATATCTAAATCTGAACCGATTTTCCCCAATTTCAATAGGGCTCGTCCTTGGGCCAAATAAATGATATGTGCCAAGTTTCATCCAATTCGAATCAAAAATGCAACCTGTACTTTATCATGGACAGACGGACGGATGGACGGACATGCATAAATCGACTTAAAAAGTGATTCTATGCATATTCTCAAAGGAACCATGTGGGTATCTCTTTTCCTTTTGCCTGTTACAAACATATGCACAAAGACATAATACCCTGTACCACTGTGTGGTGAAGGGTATACATATGTTCAGAATTTTTATCTTCAATATTGCAATCTTTAGATTTTTTCAGGAGTGCAGTTACATATTTTTGCATTACTAAAAACATGCTTTTGTAGTCACGTCCCTTTAGTACGTTCTTATTTCTTTAATAAGATAGCTGTTTTTGACTTTAGATGTCTAAATTTTTGTGTGAACATGGTGGTTGGATTAAACGAACAATAATCAATCAAAAAGTCAATTTTGAGTTTTTCTGTAGTTACGTCCGTTTGCATTTATGATGACGAAATTGAATATATTGAAATTTAAATACGTACATTAATGAACACAAAAACGACAAAAGAATATAAAATTATATGTTACATAGTCAATGAATAGTTTAATGAGTCCCGTTTATTTTCGTTATTAAATGTCAATTATAATTATAGTCGACTCCGCTTTACTGAAAAGGAAAAAAATCTGGATGTTTATTTCAGTTATCCGATGTTTTCACTTAAGCGGAGTTCGGTTAACTGAAAATAGTTTCAGTTATCCGAATCTCTCGATTTTCAGTAATGCGGTATGATTTGAAAGGAAATTGCAATATTTGACTCCAAAAGATATTTCAGTTTTCCGATATTTTCAGTTATGCGAAGTTTCACTTATACGGTGTAAATAGTGAACGATTAACCTAAAATGTAATGGTGCAGGAAATCAATTTCACTGATCCGATATTTTTCAGTTAAGCGACTTACAGTAGAACGGAGCCGGCTGTACTTGAAATTGTATGTCAAAATAGTTACCAGTTCTTATTAAATATTTCATTAAAAATACAGCTTTAAAGTATAAAAGTTTTCAGACAATGAATTAATCAACAAAAATAATCTATAAGATATTTTTTATTTAAATTTATAGTTTTTCCCACACGAAGAGTTAATTCGATTTCCCATTACTTTCAATGTTTTAAAATAAAATTTGTTACAGTTTAAATAAATTTTAACTTTGGAACTAAACAAGGGCAATGCCATATAACGTCATAAGTATAATGGAATTGTACAACTGAATGAACGTGGAAATGCATAAGAAGTATTTTAACCTTGTAAAATAGCACTACATTATATGGAGGAAATATCAAACTCAACAAATTTGTATCACATTTTGGCAAAAAGTCGGGAAATGATGAAAAACCACCTCAAACATGTGAGCTGTGCACACCATACACCCTCCAAGTCACTTACATTTATACAAATTCTTCAATGTCACATTACAACAAACATTAGAATATATTTACATGGAAAATGGAATGGGGGCAAGTGGAAATCTATATATATAAAAATGGAGCCAAAAAAATGTATACTAACGCATCAAATGAGAACGGCTGGACCGATTTGACTCAAAATTGTTTTCACTTGTCGGTAATTACAGTGGGAAGGTTTTCATGGAAGAAATTTTTGAGAAAAATCCGCGAAAATCTTGCAAAAATTATTTAAAAGAAACGGCTGGACCGATTTGACTTAAAGTTTCTGTTAGTAGTCTGTATTGAAGTGGAAAGGTTTTAATGATAGGACATTTTAAGAAAAATCCGCGAAAATGCTGCAAAATATATTTTGAGAGATATTAGCATTTCCACACATTTTATACCGAACCTTTATGGTTTCATCTCTTCGTAGTTCTTTTTGGACATATTTTGGTCGAAAATGACAGCGTATATCTTTATGTAATAGTCAATTATGGAAAATTCTCAAAATATGTAAATGTTCTACAATCAATTGGATTGCCATTGACTTGAAAAAAAATTGCTGTTCGTTAGTCTCGCTGTTAGCGTACCAATCCTTTAAGCCTTCATTTGTCAATTATGGAAAATTTTGATTTTTTTTTTTCAATTTGTTTGACATTGTATTGAAATTTTTTTTGTGAAAATTCAAAAAATAATTGAGAATATATCATTGAATGCACACGCGATTATTGTATGTACACGTTGTTCATAGAATGCACGTATATTTTGGGACAAATGCAAGGATGGAAATCAGAAGATATTCGCAATAGTTTTGATTCTAAGATCCATTCCCTAGATCATTTTTCATAAAATAAGAATAGTAATAGTTCCATAAGGACACGTTGTTCTTTAAAGTACTTAAAATGTTGCTATGGCACGGGAAATATCAAATCAGGTGGTACCATTATATGGTGGTTATATGCCTAATCGTTGGTCAATGCCTTTGAACTTATAAACATAACACCTCGCATATATCCGATACCACAAATGTGTATCACAGGGAAAACTAATATACGACGCCATTTTCTGTGAAAAATTCATTAAGTTGATATCAAAAAAAGTGATGTTACCTATTCGTTACTATATCTACTAAACTTAAACTTAAATCTAACTTTTCATATCTTCTAATATGTAGATTCCTTAAATCGATCGGGACATTTATATGGGAACAATGTTACAACACTATGTGATAGTAGGTTGCCCATGCTCTTTAAAAATAATGTACAGACACTCAGGTTGGAAAATGGGAGTAAGAACTTCAAATATGTATGGCGCCTTTTTAATACGTTAAGCAAACTCTATGAGAAAATTTGGACCAAATAAAACATTACGGCCACTTTGGTTGACACACTGGAACAAACTTCCAAAAATACCGAATATTTTGGTATAAATACTTTTAGTACGATTCGTTCTACTAAATAAAACAACCAAACACCAAATTACAGCCGATTAGATTTAAAAATGATATGAGGGATATTTGGAAGCTTGGGCGAATAAAAAATTTCAGTCAAATACCGAATATTAAGGGATACCGTTATATGGGAGCTATACGAATACTTGGATCAATATTGATATTATTAATAATGGGGGTTTTCTGCTCAATAAGTATACCTAATATTAAATTAGAATCAATTCTGTTGAATACCCTACCCTTCAAAGGGAACCAAAATTTAACATTTTCAATATCAACTATCGTATAAGTAGTAGAAATATATGTGCAAATTTCTAAGTTGTATCTTTTTTTATAAAAACAACAAACTGGGATTCAGCCTGACTATTTTGCAAAAACAAAATTAAATCGTGGAGGTTATATGGAAGTCTTATAAATATATTGGAAAAAATGAATTATATTCGAGAGTCAAACTTATATGTGCATTTAAATTTACTTTCCACGAATTCAATAATTCATAAACTTTTATCCACCGAAACTACAGAAGACAAAAATAGCAAAATGACTCGCTCATTAACCTCAAATTGTAGATTTTCGGTACTGTAATGTTATTTTAAGTGTGATCTGATAAATACCAAGGTATTACAAACATTTTTACAATCCACCTTATGGTGGAGGGTATAAAAACAAACCTAGAACGCCGAAAATTAAACATCAACAATATTGCTAGGCAAGACAACGTTTGCCGGGCCCGCTAGTATATACTACAAATGTATGCGTTTCATCAGGTTTATGTATATGTATATGTTATTATGTCAAACTAAATATAGAAAAAATTGATGGGATATATATATATATATATATATATATATATACATATATATATATATATATACATATATATATATATATATATATATCGAATCTATATTTGTACACAATCATGCCTCTCAACCCATCTTATTTCGCAATTTGAATGCAGTCGGTTGAAAGATTAATTTGCTTCTCGAAATATTCTACAAATATTCTATATTCTAAAGTAGCAGACCTTTATGGAGAGAAAATTTCCGAAATTATAGAAAATATATGTATATCGAATTTTTCGAATCTGCGAAGGTGCATTTAAACAACGTATGTTTAAAATGACACAAGGGAATTTTGGTGTAATAGTTGCCTACACTACACATTATTTGCCTGACATTTTAGACGCGCCGTCATATCCTTTATCTATCAAAAAATGTCCGATCAAAAACCTACCTCATTATTGTGTTTAATATGATGTTCGATAATTATCATCTTGTTAATGGTTCTACTTCCACGCTGCTAACTTTTCGAAAATTGTAATACATATTGATAGCTGCTACTTTTCGGAATTATTCGTAATTTCATCCCCATGTATTCTCCAATTATTTCCATTATCTCCTTCTGCCTTCTGGGCCTCAGGTATGTTGCATTTTTGGGTATAGTCTTTAAACACTTTATACTATTTCTAAGTTTTTTCATTCCATCGGCCCAATATCGCAACAGTGCTCTCAAATTTCCTTCATTCTATTATCTACGTATTATCAACGCCTAACGACAGTATTCTGGAGTCATTACTTCCCCTCAAGGCGATATCCTAACTTGCACACAGTAAAATTGTCTCAATGACCACCTGAACTTTATACTTTTTATACCCCTCACCACACTGTGGTACATGGTATTATGTCTTTGTGCATATGTTTGCAACAGGCAAAAAGAAACGAGATAGACACATGGTTCCTTTTGAGAATATGCATAGAATCACTTTCTGAGTCGATTTATGCATGTCCGTCTGTTGATGTTAAATTGTAAACAAAGTACAGGTCGCATTTATCATCCGATGTTGATGAAATTTGGCACAGCTCATTTATTTGGCCCATGGACGAGACCTATTGAAATTGAAAAATCGGTTCAGATTTACATATAGCTCCCATATATATATTCGTTCGATTTAAGGTAAATGGCGCACGAAAGTCCCAAAATATATTTCGATTGGCACGAAATTTGGCATAGCGTGCTAAATTAAGTCTTTAATGATGTGTGCTTAGTTTCGTGGAAATCGGTTCAGATTTAGATATAACTCCCACATATATATATATATATATATATATATATATTCGTCCGATTAAAGTTAAATGATGAACCAAAGTCCCTAAATATCTTTCGATTTGCACGAAGTTTGACATACCGCACTGAATTAAGTCAAGAATGATATGTGTTAAATTTCGTGAATATCGGTTCAGATTTAGATATATTTTCGTCCGATTTAAGGTAAATGGTGCACCAAAGTCCCTAAATATATTCCGATATACACGAAATTTGGCATAACGTACTGAATTGTGTATATAATGATATGTGCTAAGTTTCGGTTCAGATATATAGATATAGGTCCCATATATATTTTCGTCCGATTTAATAGAAATGGTGCTCCAAAGTTCTTATATATCTTTCGTTCAATTTCATGTCAATGTTCTGTCAAAAAGGCGACGTCTCTTATATAGTCGGTCCAGTCCGACTTTACTGCTTTCCTTATTGGTTTTCTTTGAAAATATTTGAAAAGTTTGTTTGTCCATAACATGTTCTATACGTTTTGAAACATCTTTCATCTCGATATGAATTCCTGAGTTTTTCGTGGGCTGTAAAGCATTAAATAGCATATTTCCAATTTTTAAAAGGGTGCGACAAAACTAATTTTGTGGTTGCCATTCTGCATCTTCCTTTAGTTGAAAATAAGATTCAGACTTTACAGAAATCTCCTTTTGCTAAATCTATGCGTACCAAGAAAATCGATCGAACCATTTTATTTGAAATGTTCTCTTTTTTCAATTTTTTATTCGATATGAAGTCCTGAGTTTTAGTGGGCTGTAAGACCTTAAATAGCATATTTCCAATTTTTAAAAGGGTGCGACAAAACTAATTTGATGGTTGCCATTCGGCATCTTCCTTTAGTTGAAAATAAGTTTCAGACTTTACAAAAAGCTCATTTTGCTAAATCTATGCGTTCCAAGAAAATCGATCGAACCATTTTATTTGAAATGTTCTTTTTTCCATTTTTTAGTTGTGGCTCAAATTTTTAGTCAGATACAGATTTTTCTTTAAGTCGTCCTCAATGGGGTTGTGAACATTCATCATCACAATCAGAAAACCCCATTTGGGTTGAAGCGGATATAGTGTTCGGACAAGACCCGTCTTTTCATGTATTTGCACCTTTGGTTTTTCCGAGCCCACTTGGGCCCAGGCTCACATATATATTTTTTCGGATATTAAGTAAATGGTGGTAAACAGAAAGCCTATGTTTGTTCGATTTACACGAAATTGTGCATAGCGGATTCAATAGATACTAGAATGATGTGTGTGAAGCATTGTTGAAATCGGTTTAGATTTAATATAGCTCCCATATATATTTTCGTCCGAAATTTGAACAAGGTTTGTCCGATTGATACAAAATTTCGCATATTGTATTGAATTGAGTCTAGAATAAAGCGCGTTACATTTTGGAGAGATCGCTTCAGATTTAGATATACCTAACATATATATTTTCTTTCGATTCTACGTAAATGATACATCAAACCCAAGGTTTGTCCGATGGATACAAATTTTCTGAGAAGCACACTATATAGAGCCTAGAATGACGTGTGTTAAGTAACGTTGAAATTTCGGTCGATTTAAGTAAATTTAGCCCCAAAATCTTATGATTGTCCGAATTGTTTTGCACAGCATATAGAATAGAGTCTAATTTTGTTAAGGGGACCCCCCCCATTCTCGGGGTCAAATTTTTTTTCGATTTAATTCGAATCTACACTAATTCAAGAATGTCCCTACAAAATTTCAAGTGAAAATCTCAAGAACTCTTGAAGTTACAGCCGATTTATTGTGTCAGCATCAAGTGACGGCTAAAGGGCTTCTCAAACTTTAAACGCGTTTTTCTCTTTTGCGAATGGCGGGCACGATAACTCAAAAACTAATAACCCAATCGACTTCAAATTTTTACACGTTTCTCTGTGAGTGTATAGCTATCGTATGAACTAGGATAAAGCCAATCGGTGAAGATCTTCCTTATTTTTTAACTTTGTTTTTGGTCAAAAATCGGCGATTTTCCAAAAATATTTTTTCAAAGGTCCGCCATTTTGTTAATTTTAGATCGAAGTCAATAATCCTAGTTCATACGAGAGCCAGACATGTACTCTTTCTAACACCGTTGGAATTTTCGGATTCCGATGTTTCTGTGCGGAGTTATCATGCCCGCCATCAAAAATAAGGACTTTTCTTTAATCACAAAAAACAACAACAAGGCAACAACAAAAATTTTTTGTAAATTATTTTTCTTCCTTTTTAAGTCTTCAATTATATATGTGCAAAGTTACAAACCTTAACAAGCATTGGTATTCATTTACCAGCCCATTTAAAATCGTAAAAATAAAAAATCGAGAATGGGGGGGTTCCCTTAAAATCGGTTCAGATTTGGATATACCTTCCACATAATGTAATCCGATTTTATCTAGCTCTCATAAATAACTTGATTGATTCAATCGGTTCAATTAATATCAATTGCTATGTCTGTATAGATCCATAATTAATGCCGTTAAAATAAATACATTTAATTTTATTATGTTACAAAAATAGGTTATACTATTATATATGTGTGTGTGAAATTCTACTAGATTCCACATAGCTGTAAACAATGTCAGCACATAAACTGTACCCACAATTCATCACCAATCAAACTTCAATTCCGAAAGCAAACTTTTAATGGCATTTAAATGTTGTACTAGTTTCTTGCATAATATTCATAATTTCTGTGTACTCAACATAACCGGAAGGGCCGTTACTTTTCCAAGAATCTTGTGTAAAGTTCATTCAGTCTCAGTGAAGAGTGAATTGCATAGCGTAAGAATTCATCATGGGGTTTCTCATCAGCCATAACGTGATTCTTTTTTGTTTTGTTTTGCTTTGAAGCCGCGTTGTTGCTTCTGCCTTTTGCATATGCAACTGTGTTGCAACATTTTGATATAATTCACCCACATACTACAAAGTTTCGAGTATGTTTGTTTGTTACAATGTTGTTCGTAAACATGAAATTTATAAAAGTATATAAAAGGAGAAAGAATGAACCAACGAATAAGTTGGTTTTATAAAAATGTTGAGCTTAAAGAATGTCTATGTAGAAAGTTTGGGTTGTTGGAGATATTTGCAGTTTATGTGGAAATGATTTTTCTTTAAATAAATAATAATTAATTTACTCGCAAAATTTTGAAAATGTTTTACATGAGTTTTAATTTTATTATTGAGGGGGAAGCATATTATGAAGGTTTGGTAAAAATTATTTGATATGACATCAATGGATCAAATTTACATGTTATTAAAAATTGCCCTTTGTGAGGGAGGTACTACTGACTGGTAAAAATATTACTATGTGCACAGTTTAGATCGAATAGAGCTTCCGATTTGATTTGATATTGGTTTTACAAATTTTTAAATACAATATTAGGAGAAGTGAACTGAAGGGTTCCATCTTCGGACTTTGAACAAACATTACGAAATTGAAGGTGCAGATGATGTTGGATAGGGGGTTAGGTAGTCGAGGGTGAAAGTCGACTCTTAGACTTTTCGATTTTTTCCTCTGACCGAAAAGACGACTTTTAGACTTTCAATTTTTGCGTTTGACTAAAAATTCGACTTTTCGATCTTTCGATTTTGTCAAACCTGTTCAAAATTGATTTTCGACTTTTTTCCAACTAAAGCAAAATCGACTAAAAATTTAATTTTTTTATAAGAAATGGTGTCAACAGATGAAATAAAGTTATGGAATGTGTAATCTTTGGGCAATTTCGGCTTTGTGAAGAAAATCTAAAGTCGATCTTGAGAAGTCGACTTTGCGATTTTCTCAAAGATCAAAAGTCGACTTCGACTTTTCAATTCAAAAAAAATCTAAAGACGATCTTAAAACATCGACTTTGCGATTTTCTCAAAGATCAAAAGTCGACTTCGACTTTTAAATTCAAAAAAATCTAAAGTCGATCTTGAAAAGTTGACTTTGCGATTTTCTCAAAGGTCAAACGTCGACTTCGACTTTTCAATAAAAAAAGTCGATTAGTCGAAAGTCGATTTACTTATCCCTAATTGTATATTCAAAATTCGGGGCCTAAATTTGTGAGGTATTACAAGGAGTGGACCAACATTCCCCATTTCGAAGTTGATTTATGTTCGAAAGAAATGTTAGGTCGTCCAATTAACAGAAAAAACAGTAAGGAAAGTAGTAAAGTCAGACTGGGCCGGCTATATGTTACCCTTCACCACTTTGGGTATATTGCGCATATGTATCCTTACATTTGCAAGTCAATGTCCCCTCGAAGGAACATACACATGTCTTTCTGTAACCTGTTAAAAATATAATTTCATTCGAGCAGATTTGGAGTCGTCTGCATACCATGGGACAAATTTATGGAAAACGTTTTATAGCAAAATTGATACACGCTACTCGGTACGCCGCACTGTTAAAAATATAATTTCAATCAGACACCAGGTCGACTTTGGTGCACTATTTACCTCAAACCGGACGAATATATATACGGGAGCTATATCTAAATCTCAACCGATTTTTCCCAACTTAAATAGGGTTCGTCCTTGGCCCAAATAAATGAGCTTTGCCAATTTCATCCAATTCGGATTATAAATGCGACCTTTACTTTGTTTACAATTTAACATCTACAGACGGACGGACGGACATGCATAAATCGATTGAGAAAGTGAATCTAAGCATTTTCTCAAAAGGAACCATGTGTCTATCTCGTTTCCTCTTGCCTGTTACAAATATATGCACAAAGTCATAATACCCTGTACCACAATGTGGTGAAGGGCATAAAAACCCACACACACCATTCTGAAATCTATGAAAAATTGCATGTCTTTCGAATTCTTTTGTATACCATTTGTATAAAATCGAGCAAAATAATGTATGTGGAAATATGTATAAATCTGGATCTCATCGCTGTCCGCATTTTTTCTCGTGTATATAGAACAGACGTAGATTGTTCGGTACACCATTTCCATAAAATCGGACGAAACTATATATGAGAGCTATATCTAAATCTGAACCGATTAACACAACACTTCGCACACATCAATATGGACGCTGTGCAAAATTGTGTATCGATCGGACAAATATTGGGAGTTTGGTACACCATTTACCAAAAATCGGACAAAAGTACATATGAGAACAATATCTAAATCTGAACCGATTTCTACAAAATTTCGTATACATTAATATGGACATATTATATTACGCAGCGCAAAATTTTGTATAAATCGTACAATTTTTGGAAGTTTGATGCACGATTTACATAAAATCGATCGAAACTATACATAGGAGCTATATCTAAATCTCATTTGATTTCAGGAAAACTTCACGGTCATCTAACTGGACTTAAGTCAATACGCTGTGCAAAATTTTGTTTGAATCAGACAAATATTTAAAGTTTGGTGCATCATTTTCCAAAAATTGGACGAAACTATATATGGGGCTATATCTAAATCTGAACCGATTCCCACAAAATTCGTACACATCAATACGGACCTAATTCAGTACGCTATACAAGATTTTGTTTCAATCGGACAAATATTGGATGTTTGGTGCACCATTTAGATAAAATCGGACGAACATATATATGGAAGCTATATCTAGATCTGAACCCATTTTCTTCAATTTCAATAGGGTTCGTCCTTGGGCCAAATAAGTGAGCTGTGCACATTTCTTCCAAATCGGATCGTAAATGCGACCTGTACTTTGTTGATATGTCACAGACAGACGGACATGCATAAGGCGATTATCATATTTATACCCTTCACCACTCTGTGGTACAGGGTATTATGTCTTAGTGCATAACAGGCAAAAGGAAACGAGATAGACACATGGTTCCTTTTGACAATATGCATAGAATCACTTTCTGAGTCGATTTATGCATGTCCGTCTGTCCGTCCGTCTGTCGATGTAAAATTGTAAACAAAGTACAGGTCGCATTTATAATCCGAATTGGATGAAATTTAACATAGGTCACTTATTTGGCCCAAGGACGAATCCTATTGAAATTGGGAAAAATCGGTTCAGATTTAGATATAGCTCCCATATATATATTTAACCGATTTAATGTAAACGGTTCCTATATATCTTTCGATTTGCACGAAATTTGGTACAGCCTAATCATTTAGGTCTAGAATGATGTATGCCAAGTTTCGTAAAAATCGGTCCAGATTTAGATTTAGCTCAAATATATAGTTTCGTCCGATTTCATGTAAATGGTGCCCCAAAGTCTCTATATATCTTTTGTTTTGGACGAAATTTGGCATAACGTACTGAATTAAGCCTAGAATGATGTCTGCCAAGTTTTGAGAAAATCGGTCCAGATTTAGATATAGCTCCCATATATAGTTTCGTCCGATTTCATGTAAATGGTACCCCAAAGTCCCTATATGTCTTTCGATTTGCACGAAATTTGGCATAACGTACTGAATTGAGCCTAGAATGATGTCTGCCCAGTTTCGAGAAAATCGGTCCAGATTAAGGTATAGCCCCATATATAGTTTCGTCCGATTTCATGTAAATGGGGCACCAAAGTCCCTATATATAATTCGATTTGCACGAAATTTGGCATAACGTACTTTATTGAGCCTAGAATGATGTCTGCCCAGTTTCGAGAAAATCGGTCCTGATTTAGATATAGCTCCCATATGTAGTTTCGTCCGATTTCATGTAAATGGTGCACCAAAGTCCCTATATATCCTTCGATTTGCCCGAAATTTGGCATAACGTACTTAATTGAGCCTAGAATGATGTCTGCCAAGTTTCGTGAAAATCGGTCCAGATTTAGATATAGCTTCCATATATAGTTTCGTCCGATTTCATGTAAATGGTGCCCCAAAGTCCCTATATATCCTTCGATTTGCACGAAATTTGGCATAACATACTGAATTGAGCCTAGAGTGATGTCTGCCAAGTTTCGAGTAAATCGGTCCAGATTTCTATATAGCTCCCACATATAGTTTCGTCCGATTTGGTGTAAATTGTGCACCAAAGTCGTTATATATCTTTCGATTTGCACGAAATTTGACATAACGTACTGAATTGAGCCTAGAGTGATGCCTGCCTTGTTTCGTGAAAATCGGTCCAGATTTAGATATAGCTCCCTTCTATTATAGATTGATTTTAAGTAATTGACGCACCAAGGAACCAATAGGAACAAAACGTTCTGAAATTAGTATAACCTTACCTGTGACAAGTTTGTTTGAAATCGCTTAATATTTGGATAGAGCTTCCATATATATTTTCGCCCGATTACAAGTAAATTGGGCATCACACTCCTCATGTTAGTCAGATTGACATCAAATTTTGCACAACGTACAAAATTGAGCATATAATTACGTAATTGCGTTTTCTGGATGTACAGACATAGCCCAACGGATGACCTATTTATATTTGTTTGAAGTCGATTTACATACTTTATAGAAAGATCTAGGTAGATCACATATTTTATTTCATCCAATTTCATGTTAATAGTCCTTTTTAATATACCCATAGTGGTGAAGGGTATCATATAGTCGCCCCGTCCGACTTTACTACTTTCCTTACTGGTTTTCTTGGAAGGATTGTGAAAATCGACTACTAGAGTTTTTTTTCAAATAGAGAGCAGGACTTCTATGAGAGAGGCATTATGAAGATACCTTTAAAATGGCAACAAATCATATAACAAAACGGTGCATTTTTGGCCCAAATCGGACATTCTGAAATAAGGAACTGTAGTTCATATGAAAATAATGGATTTATTTTTCCCCAACCTAATAAACCTAACATATTGTTACGGCACACTTTTGGCGCAGATAATGTATATGGGCATTCTTGGACTTATGATTTTTCAAAATTCCGCCAGTCTTTTTTGTAAAGTATTTTTCTGGGTCACTTAATGGATATTTTTCCATTTTTCCAAATTATTCCCACCAATTTATAATTACATGTCTTTATGTGGTTCCTGTGCAAATTACCACCCTTTCCAAACACATCTTGTTTTTGAGCGAACAGTTATTATGTTAATTTCGACAAATGGGCGTCTTAATTTATTTGTCGCCCACATCTCTCCATTTGTCCATTGTCCCATTATCAACACCGTAAAATATTTCGAAAAATTTAAATATCAACATCAATCTGTGTCTGTTGCTGACATAATGTAATTAGCTTATATTGTGTCTCTGTATTGTTTCAATGTTTCGCCCTTTTCTTATCGGGTTTCCTTTTGTGTACATGTTTGTGGATTTATCGTGGTTTTTCGTAATTCTCGGTGTCCTTTTTGTCCTTCCACGGTGGCCTTAGTTTTTTTTTACTCGTAAAAGACAAACAATTACTTCCGTCCGGTGAAAAGTAAATTTAACCTTTACGAGTATCTGCGTTGTGGCGACATAATTAATATAATCAAAGAGCAAAGTGTGAGTGATAAATGGTCATTGAGAAAGAACGAACGACCGAATTGTCGTGAAGAATTGGACTGATTTGTTTGTATATAGGCATATAATAGTGTTGTTAAGTGACCCACATACCAATATACGGTGGTGGGAAGAACAGAAAAAAAGACACAAATGAAAAAGGTGTCGGTAGGATGAAACTTAACAACACCTACATATAGCATTGGGTGGGTGATTTGATATTTGAATAATTTTGTACAAAAGAAAAAAGTCAATCGTAAATAACATAGTTGTCCGAAGTGAAAAATCACATCTCAAGTATGTTTGCCTTTTTTTATCAAAAAGTATAACACAGCGAAACAATAAAACCTGTAGGTGTAGGATCAAGGGACACCTTTGTTTGTCATTAATATTGTCGCTGGACAATGTTTATAGAGTAGAATTTTAAATTAGTTATGTAGGATTATCCATTCGTGAAGACCATCCATCTATCCATTAGGATACCAATAAACAACAGTCCACATCTCATTAAAACATTCCAATATTATCAATGATTTTGTATTTCTATTAAAAAAGAAGTAAATAAAATAAATAAATAATAAATATGCAACAAAAAATCGAAAAATAACGATTTGTTTTATTTTTGGTCTCTTATAATTCCGTAATTATTTAACATTACATATATTATGATTTTTATTTCTTTTCAGATTGGCAACCACCACTGCGACAATCCAAATTCATATATTGGAATCTTTAACGAGCTTATCTTCAGAGGACTAATTTATGTATATGTTAATAACAACGTAATACTTATAACATTCAAACAATAAAGCAATAATAATTTTAAAATAAATACTTTATTAATCAATTTGTTTTTCTATTATTTATATAAATGGTAAATAAATCAAACATGTAAATGTAAAGTTTTATCTTAGAGTGTTCACTCGCGAAACCTCAAATACATATGACTTTAGATATAATTAGGTGTGGAAATTTCAAACTTTAATTATAATTAAAGTTCAACACAAAATAAAACAATATATTTTTTCCGAGCTTGAGGTCTTTTTATACCCTACACAACTATGTTGTCAGGGTATTATAGCTTTGTGCAGCCCCAAAAGTTTGTAACGCCGCGAAATATTGGTCCTAGACCCACCTTTAAGTATACCGATCGTCATATCTCGACTAGCTGAGTCGATGTAGACATGTGTGTCCGTCCGTCCGTCTGTCCATTATAATTTGTAAACACGATACAGGCCATAGTTATGGACCAATCTTCACGAAATTTTGCATGTAGGAATGGTTTCTGGCCAATGAAGACCTCTATTGTTTTTGGGAAAGATCGGTTAATATTTAGGGGATGAAATTGACCAAATACTAAATTTTTGTCGGGTTTTCTGGTCGCTCCAGAAGCCGCAATAATGGCCCGAATATCGTAAAATTTTGCATGAAGAAGGGGATCGGGCCAAGGAATAAGCATGCCTGTTTTGATAAAGGTCGGTCAATGTTGAGCGGGTGAAATGGACCCTGACTTTTGTGTGAAAAATTACAAATTTTGTATTCTATAGCGTATTTATTTATCCCTGAAGGACATAGACCCGACAAGTTGATATTATATCCAAGAGGAGTGGTTGACCTTTAAATTAATACCAATTATATTGTTGTATGTGCTCGGATGTGGGAGTTACACCTAAAAATTTACAGGTATCTCCGTATTCGTATATTATTCAGTAACCCATTATCACTCTAGAGAGCGGAACTATAGCGCTGATCGCTTTGAAGTGTTCCATGAGGTTCCAGTTATGGTCAAGGACAACGCCTATAATTTTCGGTGATGATCAGATAATAATTTTGGGTTAATATTTTTTTTTGCGAGTCGATCTATCGGTCATCACAACACAAATAATTAGAAGGGCTGTACTGAATATTAGTAATATTCGGATAATACGTCAGTGTAAGAAAGAGGTGCTGTTGACCTCTATTTGGGCAAGAGAAGGCAATTGTGACGAAATATTTCCCAGGCTCGGAATAAACATCCGCAGAAAATTTGAGTTCCGTGTTAGTTGTGTAGGGTATCGTATGGTCGGCCCCGTCCGACTATACTGCTCCGCTCACTGGTTTTTATTTATTTTTCACGATCAATATTTCGCAATTGTTTTAAATTGCATCTTCAGGATAATAAATAAACTAGTGTCAAGTTTACTTAAAACAATGATAGACTTCACTATCGTCGTCGGATGTAAATATTGCACTGATTTACATCCGACGACGATAGTGAAGTCTATCATAGTTTTAAGTAAACTTGACACTAGTTTATTTATTATCCTGAAGATGCAATTTAAAACAATTGCGAAATATTGATCGTGAAAAATAAATAAAAAAAGACCTCAAGCTCGGAAAAAATATATTGTTTTATTATATAAGAATCAAAAGGTGGAACAAAACAACACAGAACAAAACACAAAAAATAATTACCGGGAAATTCCAACAGATTATGAAAGAGGGGCTAAAGAAAGAAGACACGTTTATCGGGGTTTTGAATATAAATATATAGTTTATTCTGAGACTTGAAGTGGATTTTGACGTAGAATATTTTATTCTTTGACATTATATACCTAAAATTAAGTTTCATGTTACTTTAATGCACTTAGTCGAAAAAAACTGGGAAATGTCTTCGTAGAAAAATACATGAACATTTTGAATTTTTTGTTTAAAATGTATGACTATGTATTCGGCATATATTTATACAGATTTCTCTTGTTAAGCTAAAAATTTATGGAGAATATTTTTGTCTCGTATACTATCCTTCTAAAACGACATCTTGTGAGAGAAATGGGTAAAAACTAGTAATAAGTACGATATTAACCCTAAAATCAGTTTTTGTCTTTTTAAGATTTTTGACGTTTAGGCTGATTTTTGAGTTTTAGTGTATTTTGAGACTTATAGTAAAACTTTATGGCGAACATTTCTGTAGAATATTCTGTGCAGCTTTAACCCCGTTTTGAATGAGTTTTCAATCACTCCTGGAAGAGGGGACCGAAAAGACCCCTTTAATGAGTCGGTTGAGGGTTAAAGTTGCATACCAAAATATTCCTCGATATTTTATCAGTAATATTGCTCAAGACACTATCTACCTAAAATGCAAGGATTTCAAGAAATCATAATTCGAAAATTATTAAAATTCTAGAAAAGGGGGAATATTGTCCACCCTTTTTAGGTTACCTCCCGACGTAAACTTTCAAAACCCCGATACACGTGTCTTCTTTTTTTAGCCCCTCTTTCATAATCTGTTGGAATTTCCCGGTAATTATCAAAAAAAAATCAAATTTGTCGCACAGTGTTATTTTTAAAACAAAAAAATGTGAGAAACTCTACTGAAGTATTAATCTATGCGGTATCTTGCCCTCTACAAAAAAGCCTGTAAGGGAAGATGAAAAATCGGACGGGTCCGACTAACTGATACCCTTCACCACTTCTGCTACATACAAGAGATGGTACAATATCTTGTAGATAGAAAAGACAAAGCATCTTTGGAGGACCACTGATATGAAATGGAGCGAAATTAAACTTGTTATTTACATATATATATATATATATATCAAAACTATTAACAAGTGAAAAAGGCGTTAAGTTCGGCAGGGCCGAACATTGGATATCCTCCACCATAGGTATACAGATAGTTACGAGAAATGACAATTCTACCAATCTACAATTCAATAATTTACACCACATACAAATTTCAGCAATTTTTAATGATGATGGACCGATATTGATATCGCACTCTTGGAGTGGAGAATGTGTATATAATCCTAAGTATACATATAATACCTATACCTAAAGGGTGATCAATATTGATTAAATCGAGTAGAAATAACCGAACATATGGAGTAATCATTATGTGATCGACTATGTCTAAATAAGGGCTTATATAGCACGAACCTAACGTTTTCGTTTTGCATAATGTCATATCACTTCGTTCAAACGAAAGAAATGAAAATGAAATTTTATATGGGGGCTATATCTAAATTTGAACCCACTTTTGCATGCTCACATCATATGTACCATTTACATAAAATCGGACAGAAATATATATGGGAGCTATATCTAAATCTGAACGATTTTCACAAAACTTACCACACATCATTCTAGACTTAATTAAGTACGCAATGCTAAAATTCGTCGAAAGATACATTAAACCGGTCGAAAATAAATGGAGCTATATGTAAATCTGAAACGATTTTCAGGAAACTTAACACACATCATTCTACTTAATTCTTAATTCAGCATCCTATGCCAAATTTCGTTGAAATCGAAAGATATATAGAGATTTTGGTACACCATTTACATTAAATCGAACGAAAATATATATATGGGAGCTATGTCTAAATCTCAAACGATGTTTCCCAATTTCAATGGGGTTCATCCCTGGGCCAAATAAATGAGCTGTGCCGCATTTCATCCAATTCGGATTATAAATTGGACCTGCACTTTGTTTACAATTTAACTTGGATAGGCTAGACCAAGTACCCAATGTTCTAAATTTCAGAGAATTCGGTTGAAAAACGCGATTAAGATCACCAAAATACGGTAAATTTGGGGTACCGTTATATGGTGCTATCAGAAAAATTGGACCGATATTTATAATTTTTCGTGGAAACATTTGGTGCCTTATAAGAACCCAATGTGCCTCATTTGATTGAAAAACGCTCTCTAGAACCCCAAAATAAAGACAATTTGTGAGTAGCCTTATATATTTGTTGTGCCTAAACGTGGACCGATATATCCCATCTTCGAACTTGACCTGCCTTCAGAAAATAGCGTGATTACAAAATACGGACGGATGGGATGGCTCAAGAATATAATACACAAAAGGAATGACAAAAATAATATACCCTCCATACAAATCTGAAATCGGGAAGACTTGAATTATTTAGTGTACCGTTTGTATGAAATCAAGAAAAATTATGAATGGGAGATATATGTAAATCTGAACCGATTTCAAACTGGATTTAATTCAGTATGCTGTGCAAAATTTATTGAGAGTTTTGGCAACATTAAACCAGTAAGGAAAGACTATATGATACCCTTCACCACTTTGTGTATATTCTACATATGTATCCTGAAAGACGTCGTATTTTCAAAGAAATGAACTACATGTGCGATTTTTATCTATACGTAAACCGACTAGCATCGATACCAACACATGCCATTGTGCAACCTATTCTAAATTTTGTAAATATATTTAAAGCAAACCTTATACACGCTATTTGGCATGCGTCTCTGTTTTCAAATGTAATATCAAGAAGGCACCCTTTTATTATTTGGTGTGCAATAAACATGAATAGGTCGAAACTATATATGGAAACTATGCTATATCTTAATCTGAACCGATTTCAAGGGAACTTGCCAAAGATTAATTTATATTAATTTCAGTACGTTGTGCTACGGGCCTTTATGGGGCACCATTTAATTAAAATCGGACGAAAGTATATATAGAAGCTATACGTAATTCTGAACCAATTTCAAGAAAACTTGACACACGAAAGGTTATAGTAACAGTACATTGTACAAAATTGTGTGGCGATCGGCCAATCTTTGGGTC
Organism: Musca vetustissima; assembly: GCF_032173495.1. Classification (NCBI taxonomy): domain Eukaryota; kingdom Metazoa; phylum Arthropoda; class Insecta; order Diptera; family Muscidae; genus Musca; species Musca vetustissima. The sequence continues at coordinate 33,053 of NW_026883562.1, forward strand.
TTTAGTGCACAATTTAAGTTAAATCGGTCGAAAATATATATTGAAGCTATATCTAAATCCGAACCGATTTCACGAAACTTGGCACACGTCACACAGTGGGTTAGAATACCCTGTTTCCTTGGATTAATTAAAAAATTAAATTTTAAGTATCGTTAAAATTTTTTGCACACGGTTAAAGTATATAAAATTCTACATCATTTGTCGTTGAAATTAATGTCAAAAGTGGACTGGTGTTTTTGTAGTGAAACTTCAAAGTCAAACTTCATACAAATTTTTGTGCCAAAAAAGGCTGAAAAAAGTGAAAACGTTCCCGTAGAAAATTTTATTTATTTTAAAAAGTATTGTAAAAGTTAAACATTTTTCAACGGAACCATGAAGTTTAGGTTATTTTGCAAATACTTCGTTAACATTTGAGTATGAAATTGTGTTTGGAAGTGATTAAGATTTAGTTATTTATATTGAAAATGCCAAAAAAATTAATATTTTTATATTTTAAATGGATAAATAGTTATTATTCGTCCACATTCGTGTCATAATTTTTGGTTTATATTAAAGAGGACATAAATCTGTGTTATATTGCAAAATTTTACGCTGCCCTTTTGTGCCTTTTAGAAGCTATGCGTTGTTTAATACAAGTGTTGTAGCAGTCAAATTAGCTAAAAGTCACATTGATCTCGTGGCTGGTGCTGTTGTTGAGTGTTGTGTTTTCTTGTTTTTCATGTTATTTTTTCTAATTATTTTATTGTTGTTATTTTTGTTTCTTTTAATGATATTCTTTGTTACAATAATATTTTGTTTTTGTTTATTTTAATAATATTCATTGTTTTAACAAATAGTGATTGTGTTGTGCAGTTTCAAGTAGTCGGGTAAAAGCGTTCTTTATTAGCATTTTTTATAGGTACAAGTTCGAACGTTGTTGTTTATAATCGTCGAAGCTTATGATGAATTCGAGCGCTCAAACAATGAATGACAAGATGACATTTTTAGCTAAAGAAATCAAAAAAAACGCACCAAAACGCTAGAAAAATCTGCCGAAATAACAAAAATATATGTTAATTTAATAAAAATGCACGTGTCGGTTATAGCTGTATCCAGTGGCCATGAGATTAATAATGAAAAATTTCAAATATATGCACACAATACAGGACGACTTTTTGTTGAAACGTATCCTTGGTATAATATGCCTACCACTTTGCACAAGTTTTTTATTCACGGACCCGAAATTGTGTCAAATGCCCTTTTACATATTGAGCAATTATCAGAAGTTGGTGATGCTGCGGACAGAGGTGGCCTGTGAGAAACAGTGACGTAAATGACATACACCCACTCAAAACCATTATGTTTTTTATAAAATGGCTATTAACATTTATCGAGTTGGAAATAACGTATGCTTTACTCAAATTCATATCGAATATCAAATTTTTTTTCTTAAAAAAATTCGGAATTTTTTATCAGTTCTAGTAAAGAATAGCCAGATATACAGTAAAAATAATATATGTTCTTGAAAATGACTGTATATGGTGATAATATTGAAATAAATGACGTTTACTACATTTTATACACGTATGTGTCGTTTTCGACGTTTACACCTTTTTGACAGTCGAAAACCTGAAAATTCGTCATACGGACCATCCCCGGCTGCGGATGATGACGATGTGGATGATTAACTTTAAGATGTATAAAATTCAATGTTTAAGTTATCATATTGTACTCCTTGCACTATATACCTACACTGATATTTGGCACTACTTACTAAAATTATACTCAAATATACTTAGAAAACATTTTTTTTAACTTATTTAAATGGTATTAACTGAAAAATAAAGAAAAAATATTCTAACATAGCTTCCCTGATTTGATCCAAGAAAACATGGTACTCTAACCCACTGTGCGTCATTCTGGACCTAATTCAGTACTCTATGCCAAATTTCGTGCAAATCGAACGATATATAGGAAATTTGGTGCCCCATTTAACTTAGATCGGACGAAAATATATATGGGAGCTATATATAAATCTGACCCGATTTTCTTGAAACTTGGCACACGTCATTCTGGACCTAATTCAGTACTCTATGCCAAATTTCGTGTAACTCAAAAGATATATAAGAACTTTGGTGCACCATTTACCTTAAATCGGACGAAACTATATATGGGAGCTATATCTAAATCTGAACCGATTTTCTCGACACTTGGCACACATCATTCTGGACCTTATTCAGTGCACTATGCAAAATTTCGTGTAAATTAGAAGATATATAAGGACTTTGGTGAACCATTTACCTTAAATCGGACGAAACCATATATGGGAGCTATATCTAAATCTGAACTGATTTTTCCCATTTTAAATAGGGTTCGCCCTTGGGCCAATTAAATGACCTGTGCCACATTTCATCCAAAACGGATCATAAATGCGACCTGTACTTTGTCAACAAAAATACGTGGACGGATGGACGGACGGACATGCATAAGTCGACTCACAAAGTGATTCTATGCATACTCTCAAAAGGAACCATGGGTCTATCTCGATTATTTTTGCTTGTTACAAACATATGCACAAATACATAATAACCTGTACCACACTGTGGTGAAGGGTATACAAAATAGGACGAAGCTTATACGGGAGCTATAATATAATTCTAAATAAATTTTAACAACACTTCACATACATCAGTACGCTGTACAAAATTTTGGCTCAATCGGACAAATATTGTGAGTTCGGTGCACCATTTAGATAAAATCGAACGAAAATATATATGGAATTTATAAAAAAATCTGAACCGATTTTCTCCAATTTAATTTAATGTATATCGGATCATAGATGCGATATGTACATTTTTCCTATTGTCTGTCAAGTATACCGATCGTCATATCTCGACTAGCTGAGTCGATCTAGACATGTGTGTCCGTCCGTCCGTCTGTCCATCATAATTTGTAAACACGATACAGGTCATAGTTATGGACCAATCTTCACGAAATTTTGCATGTAGGATGGTTTCCAATGAAGACCCCTATTGTTTTTGGAAAAGACCGGTTAATATTTAGGGGATAAAATGGACCAAAAACTTTATTTTTGTCGGGTTTTCTGGTCGCACCAGAGGCCGCAATTATGGCCCAAACACCGCGAATTTTTGCATGGAGAAGGGGATCGGGCCAGAGAATAAGCATGCATGTTTTGATAAAGATCGGTCAATATTTAGCGGGTCAAATGGACCCTGACTTTTGTGTGAAAAATGACAAAATTTGTATTCTATGGCATATATATTTACTCATGGAAGATGTAGACCCGAGGAGTTGATAGCATATCCAAGAGGAGTGGTTGGCCTTTAAATTGATACCAAATATAGTGATGTATCTACTCAGATGTGGGAGTTACAGTCAAATATTTACAGGTGCTTACGTATTCAGATATTATTTAGTAACCCATTACCACATTAGAGGAGGAAATATCGCGCTGATGGCTTTGAAATTTTTCATGAAGTTCCAGTTATGGTCAAGAAAAACGCCTACAATTTTCCGTGATGATCAGATTAAAATTTTGGGATGAAATGGACCAAAAACTAATTTTTTGTGTGTTTTCGAGTCGAGTATAATCCGAAAATCACAACACAATCCACCGTGAAGGTAATCTGGACAAGTAATTAGAAGGACTGTACTGAATATTCGAAAAAAGTAAGGAAGAGGTGTTGTTGACCTCTAATCGGACAAGAGGGGGCAAATATCACGAAATATTACTCAGACTCGGAATAAAAATCCTCAGAAAGTTAGAGTTCGTGGTAGTTGTGTAGGGTATCGTATGTCAGGGTATTATAGCTTTGTGCAGCCCCAAATGTTTGTAACGCCGCGAAATATTGGTCCTAGACCAACCTTTAAGGTCCAAACCTCGCGAATTTTTGCATATATAGCATATATATTTACTCCTGAAGGACATAGACCCGAGAAATTGATAGTATATTCAAGAGAAGTTCTTGGCCTTTAAATTGATACCAGTTATATTGTCGTATGTGCTCGGATATGAGAGTTACACCTAAATATTTACAGGTGCTTGCGTATTCAGCTATTATTCAGTAAACCATTACCACACTGTAGGCGGAAATATAGCGCTGATCGCTTTGAAAACTTCCATGAGGTTCCGGTTATGGACCGAAACTTACTTTTATTGTGTTTTTTCAGGTCATTCTATATGCCACAATTATAAGCCGAATATTACACTGAGAACTCTTGAAGATATAGCCGATTTATTGTGTCAGCATCAAGTGACGGCTGAAGGGCTTCTCAAACTTTAAACGCGTTTTTCTCTAAACATTTTTTTGCGAATGGCGGGTACGATAACTCAAAAACTAATAACCCAATCGATTCCAAATTTTTACACGTTTCTCTGTGAGTGTATAGCTATCGTATGAACTAGGATAAAGACAATCGGTGAAGATCTTCCTTATTTTTTAACTTGGGTTTTGGTAAAAAATCGGCGATTTTCCAAAAATATTCTTTCAAAGGTCCACCATTTTGTTAATTATAGAGCGAAGTCAATAATCCTAGTTGATACGAGAGCCAGACATGTACTCTTTCTAACACCGTTGAAATTTTCGGATTCCGATGTTCCAGTGAGGAGTTATCGTGCCCGCCATCAAAAATGAGGACTTTTCTTTAATTACAAAAAAACAACAACAACAATTTTTTGTAAATTATTTTTCTTCTATTTTAAATCTTCAATTATATATGTGTAAAGTTGCAAACCTTAACAAGCATTGGTATTGATTTACCAGCCCATTGAAAATCTTGAAAAATTAAAATCGAGAATGGGGGGGGAGGGGGGTGTTCCCTTAAACACAATTCGAAATATATGTCATGGCAAGAAATAGGAGCTATTGACCTCTAATCGGTTAAGACGGTGCAAATATCGCGGAATATTGACCATTCTTGGAATATAGATCTGCAGAAAGTTACAGTTCCGTGGTAGTTGTGTAGGGTATCATATGGTCGGACCGTCCGACTATACTGCTCCGCTCACTGGTTTAGAATTTGTGAACACATTTGCCTATCGAATTTGTTGAAACTTTATAATCTTTGTTTGGTATTAGATATTGTGTAGCAAATCTCCATATTAAATATATTGATATTGGTATTAGTTGGTTATTCCGTTTTTAAATCATTGAAAAACTCAGGGCCGGACTATAAAGTGTATGTACTTCAGCAGTGTCCAATATAGGTCCCATGGGCTGTCGGTCTGTGTCAAAACTCTCACGCACACAATAATAAAAATAGAAACATTTGAAAATATAAAATATTTTCAAAATTGACATTCATTCCTTTTTGTTTACATACACTGAACGAAAAAAATAGTTCAGAAAAAGTCGAAATATGTGGCTAATACCCCCATTGTATTAGCCACATATTTCGACAAAATATTCGACATATTGGCGAAACATAACCAAATCTATCTTTATATAGGAAAATATATCATTAACAAGCATTTTTGCATTGAATACAAAATGTTCTTCTGTCTTAAAATTTGAAATACAAGTTTTTTAAATTTTTCTCACAGTTTAATAAGAGAGAAAAATAAATTTGAAAATTGTGTATTTACTTATTTTCCTTAAGCGAATATTTCTTTTCTTTTTGATTACGCGCCAGACAATTATTAATTTCCTGTTACTCTAAATTTCAATCTTTGCCACTAAGTGTTTTATTAACTTTTCATGTTACTTTAAGCAGACAAAAACACAAAATGTGAAAAGAACATCAGACATTAAAGTACCCGAAGACAAATGCAAGTAAAATAAACATTAAAAAAATCTATGTCACGTACCAAGGACATTTAGCATTGTAAATCATACAATTACTTGAGGTCATGTCACAATGAAATGCTTCCAACAATCATCGTCATTGAAACTACACCTCGCGCATAAGAGTACAAACACCCACGTACCCACACACTTTTAACATTGACGGCACAACCACGATAACCAAAACATTTCATCTGGTGTAAAAGTGAATGAACGACCGAGTGAGTAGTTGTTCGTGGAAAGTGAAAACGATGAAAAGCCCAGTGAATCTACTTGTATTTGCAATTTACTGTAGTCGGGATAAAATAAAAGAAATTTATGTCAGTCACATATCAGTAAATCTGTAAGAGAAACAACAACAATAATAATAGATTTACATGGCAAATATAACAAATCCCTTGACATCATTCATTCCATATCGTAGGCATATTCTTTGTTATGCATTACAATGGGGAATGCTTTGATGTTATACACACAAGGGAGACTCCAGAGCAGTTGTTTTAGTCAAAGTAATGCTTTTCATTCGATTCATGTCATGTTTCCATGTAAGGACGACAATTGCATTTTTTTTTAAATAATAAGGATTGCTCTAACATCCTTTTTGATATTTTAAAGTGGTTTTTTTGTTTTCGAAACTAATAACTTGTATTATTATTATTATAAATTGTAAGTAAATTTATTCGCCCTGTCAGGCCTGGACAACATTCAAGTAGCACTTGGGCTATGAAACTAAAAATTAACAAGTGAAAAGGGCGTTAAGTTAGGAAACCATCCATCATAGGTATCAGGGATGGTCCGTATAACGAATTTTTAGGTTTTCGACTGTCAAAAAGGTGTAAACGTCGAAAAAGTCATATACCTGTATAAAATGTAATAAATGTAGTAAACGTCATTTATTTCAATATTATCAGCGTATACAGTTATTTTCAAGAATATATATTATTTTTACATATTTCTTACTATTCCTTACAAGAACAGATAACAATTTTAACCCTTTCAGTGTTTTTGTCGAATATATTCGACATTTAAAATTACTCTCTTCCTTTGCAAATTTTCGGTTATCCTATGTACCGTTACAATTGATGTCTTTGTTTTTGCTGAAAGACAGACAAAACTGTCCGAGGGTTAAAATTGACCTATTAAGTTATTGTTCACAATAAAACGATCAAAAACACATATTATTCAACAAAAATAAATAATTTACTCATTATGGTTTCGCCTAATTCTGCACTACCAAAATTACTGGTGTTGCATAAAATTTTATCCATCACACTGTTGATCAAAATTTTTCGCAAGTCTTCATCGATTGACCGCCATTCATCGATAATCATTTCTTGGAGGTTAAATACAATTTGGTATTGGCGGTTTTCTGCATAGATCGATCGGATTCTGGTCGGAAATTTCAATATTTTTTGATTTTAACCATGAGTGACTTTTATGAACTGGAGCGTTGTCCTGGTGAAAAACGAGTCCTTCATTGTGGCTGCTTTGCCAGAATGGCAATAATTTGACTTCCAAGGCTTGAACGTACTCCATTGAATTCATCCCACAACTAGGAAATGCCAAACCAAGCATTCCGTGGCTATCAAATGCTCAGAAGACCAGCAAGGTACCGCCACCGAAATATCGTTTTAAGAAATATCGTGATTCCGTCCCCACATGGTATCCCCAAATGTCTATGTGTTTTGGTAGACCTATCAGAGTTTTTTTATGTGAGTGTTTGTTATTTAGTATTTCGATTTCATAGAGGATAAAGTACTCCTGATGGAAGATTAACAAAAACATATAAAGGTTTTGGGGGTGTTTAATGTCATCCTCATGCTGTAGGGTTTGAATATGTCAATTAGACCGAACTTTAGTTTACTTAACCGTTTTATATCATCCCCCATAGTAAAAATGTTATATTAACATTATCATTCTTCGCAATAAACCCTGTAAGTTCTCTAAATTTATATTCTTGATCAGGAGAAAATATTTCATGTCCTTTTGGGATCCCGTAGTAATCGAAAAACAAAGATGAATATCCCCTATAAAACGGTATTTTTAATGTGTTTACAGTACGTCCTTAGTGGGTAAGACTGCAATTGTAGATATAGGCCCAGTTTTAGATATAGCGGTAGCCCAATTATATATTTATAGGATATTTGACACGTTTGCAAACATTTTAAACATTGAGCCTTCATTGAGGATTTTGCCACAATTTTTAATAGGATTGACTGTTATTCGAAATAGCTCAACCAAGCATTATCAATATTTAATATAAAATATCCATCAATACCCACTCGACCGAACTAAACTGTCTATTTTTCTTTGTTATTTTAATCGAATCTCTAAGATTTCGTCAATAAAAAAACCAGTAAGGAAAGTAGTAAAGTCGGACTGGGTCGACTATATGATACCCTTCACCACTTTGGGTATATTTTACATATGTATCCTAACAGACGACGCGTTTTGTTATAAATCTATATCTGAACCGATTTCAGGGAAACTTGCCAGAGACTAATTTATATAACATCTTTTCACGAAGCTTAGCAACATCATTCTTGACTTAATTCAGTACCCTATACCAAAATTCGTGCAAATCGAAAAATATATAGGGTCTTTGGTGCACCAATTACCTTAAATCGGATGAAAATTCATATGGGAGCTATATCTAAATCTGAACCGATTTTCTCAAAACTTTTTACACATCATTCTAGACTTAATTCAGTACACTATGCCAAAATTCGTGCAAATCAAAAGATGTTCAGGGACTTCAGTGGACTATTTACCTAAAATCGGGCGAAGCTATATATGGGAGCTATATCTAAATCTGAACCGGTTTTCACGAAACTTTGCACACATCATTCTAGAGTTAGTTTAGTACGTTGTGCCAAATTTCGTGCAAATCGAAAGATATATAGGGACTTTGGTGCACCATTTACCATAAAACGGACGAACATATATATGGGAGCTGTGCCAAAATTCATCCAATTCGGATCATAAATGCGACCTGTACTTTGTTTACAATTTAACATGGACAGACAGACGGACGGACATGCATAAATCGACTTAGAAAGTGATTCTATGCTTATTCTTAAAAGGAACCATGGGTCTATCTCGATTATTTTTGCCTGTTACAAACATATGCACAAAGACATAATACCCTGTACCACAGTGTGGTGAAGGGTATAATTAAATAAAATATATTTTTTTCTTTGTAATTGTTATTGAATCTTTAAGATTTCGTCAATAAAAATTTAAAGTGAAATTAAAAAATATATCTAAAATGTTTACTTTTAAATTTAAATTTAAAATATTTCTCAAGCATGAGCTATTTAATGGTAGCCATCATTAGCAAGATTTCTATTTTATATCCATGGTAGTTATGGTAAGATGTTACTTGAACATACCTCACAGTGTCAACGTGATGCTTACTTAGATTAATTTTACGTCATAATGTTGCACTTTACGACATTTTCTCATTAAATGTGGACAACGTAGTTGCATTAACTTGAGAAGAAAATAATCAAAAAAAAATTTTTTTCAAGTTTGAAATTAGAAATAATTACAAAAAAGTACGATGACTTAAAAACAAAATCCTAGCGCTGGTAATGAAATATTCTCTCTCAATGAATGGGTTTCAAAAGATAATGGATAATGCTCTTATTTTTAACGAATTACGACAAACAAATAAAATCAGGACAAAAGCAAGAATTGTCCGCGTAGAAGAAGAAATTACTGAATTACCGATAGCAGCTAATAAATGGATCAGATATTCCATTCGTTTCATATTCAATTTACAAGATTTCACATTTTTTGGGTATATACCGGAAGAAGAAGGCGAGTGTCCCACCTTTGGACTTCGTGTAGGTATTAAGATCGGACACTTCATTCGATTGATATTGGATTTACAAGTGTCCGACATTTTCAAACTTTGTGAGTGAAGTATCAGAATGGGTTGACCAATGAGATTAAAAAATTTTCAGAATTTTGACATTTTGTGGTAAAAATATTATGGTGCATCATATGACATTTGCAACATCTTGACCAATAAACCCCACTTCGACATTATACAAATGTCCAACATGGAATATTAGGACATTTGTAAATCGACTCCAAATTGCCTGATACAGACTTGGCTCAAAGCAATTTAGCGCCGAAATCCAGAGAAAACATGTTCGCCATCAACTAGAGCTATTATAATTTTTCACGTCGATCATTTAATGTGTGATCTACATAGAATTTTGAACCAATAAAGAACGATACACATACCATTCTGAAATCTATGAAAAATTGAGTTGGAAAACGAGAAAAATGTATTGAAGCTATATGTAGGTCAGGACCTAATTGGGCAATCGTGGCATACACCATTAAGTATGCTGCAGCACACGGCGCTGTCGACAATTCTATCTTGCTAAGAGAAACCTGTATTATTTGGTGATTAAATTGTATGAACTCAGACGAATACGTTAATACGTTGTGAAGAAATTCGACCCAATTGAAAGCTTTAGTTATTTTGTATATCATTTAGATGAAATCACATGGAAATATATATATGGAAACTACACCTAAACCGACTTCCCAGACATCAAACTGGATCTTATTCCATACGCTGTGCAAAATTGGACAAACCTTGAGATTTTGGTGTACCATTTACCTAAAATCGGTCGAAATTATATATACGAGCTATATCTAAATATGAACCTATTTCAACAAAACTTCACAAACTGGACCTAAATTGTTGTCTCAATCGAACAAAGATTTAGAGTTTGGTGTACCATTTACCTAAAATCGGACAAAAAGGTTTATGGGAGCCATATCTAAATCAGAAGCGTTTTCAACAAAACTTCACATACATCAAAATATACCTAAATCGACTACGCAGACATCAAACTGGACCTTATTACGTACGATGTGCAAAATTGTGTCTCAATCGGACAAACCTAGAGATTTTTTTGTTTTTTTATCTAAAATCGGTCGAAATTATATATAGGAGCTATATCTAAATCTGAACCGATTTCAACAAAACTTCACATACATCAAACTGGACTTAATTTAGTACGTTTCGCAAAGTGTTGCACACAAGATTTAGCTTTTGCATTTAGCATACCAATTACCTAAAATCGGACAAAAATGTGTATGGGAGCTATATCTAAATCTGAAGCGTTTTCAACAAAACTTCAGATACATCAAATTGATCTTTATTCAGTTCGCTATGCAAAATTGGGTCTCAATCAAACAAATATTGTGAGTTATATCTATATATGATTCGAGCTATATCTATATATGATTCGATTTCAGTAAAACACAGCACTCTATATCCTCAATTCCTCAATTCCATACGTGATAACAAATTTCGTCTCAATCGGACATAAATTATGAGTTTGGTACACAATTTACATAAAATCGGACGAAGCAATACATGGGAGCTATATCTAAATCTGAACCGATTTCAATAAAACTAAACACTGTGACAATTTATCGACTGACCGTTTATCATTCAAATATATGTCCCGGTAAAATCTCGTGGTTCTCTGCTCGTAATTGTAGTCTCTGAAGAGGGCAGACAAAACAGATCATTACCAAAAGTTGACAAGATCTTGTACTTTGTTGGAAACAAATATAATAGACAGCCGGGCGGATCGACTCATCTAGATATGAAGGTCGGTATACTAAATGACAGGACAAATATTAAAACCATCAAAATATCTAAAATGGACATTTCATGACATGTTATTACGCTCTAATAATAAATTGTAGCCCCATTGGTTAGAAAATGCGTAAGAAAGCTTCAAAAATACGGAAAATGGAACGATATCGGTTCATGGGCGATAACGTAAAGCGATAGATATCATTACAAACTTCAAAGCTCTACCTGACAAAATTTAAAACCTATAAGTAATTCCATGTCGATTTAGGCATGTTCTTCCGTGTGTTGAAATCACGATAGAGATTGCAATATGTAAGATAGAGCTTTTAAACATTTCACCAACATTGCTCAACTTTTTGTTCGTTTAACTTTTTGCTATAGCGTCCATTTTCGGTATTTTGGCAGTTTAAGGTGCATTATCTAAGTGAAAGTGATGTAATTTGGAACATCCGGTGGCTGGCATACACATGTAAAAAACAGTTAGCGGAGCAGTATCGTCGGACGGGGCCGACCATACGATACCCTACACAACTACCACGGAATTCTAACTTTCTGCGGATTTTTATTCCGAGCCTGGACAATATTTCGTGATAGTTGCACCATCTTGCCCGATTAGAGGTCAACTGCAAATCTTACACTGACATATTTTCCGAATATTACTAATATTTGTCCATATTCCTTTTACCGTAAATAAATAAGCTTTCGGTTCACTTCATCCCAAAATTATTATCCGAATATTATAGACGTTGTCCTTGACCATAACTGGAACCTCATGTAACATTTCAAAGCGATCAGTGCTAAATTTGCGCCCTCTAGTGTGGTAATGGGTTACTAAATAATATCTGAATACGTAAGCACCTGTAAATATTGAAGCGTATCTCCAACATCCGAGTACATACGACAATACAATTGGTATCAGTTTAAAGGTCAACCAACTTCATCGGATATATTGTCAATTTCTCGGGTCTATGTCTTTCAGAGAAAATTCTATACGCTATAGAATATAAATTTTGTCATTTTTCACACAAAACTAAGAGTCCATTTGACCCGCTATATATTGTTCGATCTTCATCAAAACAGACATGCTTATTCTTTGGCCCGATCCGCTTCTCAATGTAGAATTTCGCGATGTTCGGGCACTTTCAGCACTTTCAACCGAAATACATTAATTCAGAATTTTAGAGAATGACAACATACGTGTAGAAAGTTTTCATTATAACTTTATGTTTTGGCTAGGCCCCATATAAAGGTGGCTCCCAATTTTCGGTGTTTTGAGGGTCTTATCCACATTTTCCAAACTGAAAGCACTGTAATTTTGCATAACGTGTTTTCGGAAGCAGAAATATATTTCTGCAAAAAGTGATTATTATAACCCCAAGTCTTGTCCTCATGTAAAGTTTGTGTCCAATTTTCGGCATTTTAAGGAGTTTCGCCACATTTTCCAATCAGAAAATATATAATATAGTAGGGAAGACTGGGGCACCTTCGGCAATCGCGTTTTCGATATGAAGCTCTCACCGTACATCACTAGTTTCGATACATAGGTATCTAATATCGAAATAAATAACTGACACAAAGTTTGAAATTTCTAGTTAATAAGCTTATTTAGACACATGGGTTTTTGTATTTTTATTGATGTTTCTGTAATATTTCAATTCCATTTCGTAAGTATTTCGTGTATAAAACTTTTAAAATTTTTAAGACAATATTATTAGAAAGTGGTTAACTACGATGTGTATTATTATAAAAATATTTAAAAATATAATGTTTTTACAAAACTGATCGAAAAAAATGAAAAAAACTATAAAAAGTACATTCGGGGTACATTCGGCATTTTAAAGTGGGGCACATTCGGTCATATACAGATTGTGCAATATTATTTCCTTAAAATATCTTTGAGTTTGTCTTTAAAAATAATCCTTTAATATGGTTCGACATTGCATATATAAGATCTAACGTGCTTGTATTGACGAAAATGCGATAGAAAACCCCTATGTGCGATGGTGTGTCCGCCGCTAGAAAATAAAGTCCTGTAATTCAAACATTGTGTGGCGTATTAAAACCAAATAGAGCCTTTAGAGGATCAGCATTTCAACCAGACTGATAGCGATGACAATTACCCGGCTATGACTATGGTGCCGAATGTGCCCCATCAAATGCCGAAGCTACCCCGGGTTGGGGCACATTCGGCGAATTTGACTTTTTTACAAAACTGTAAAATTTTTTAACTAATACTATTTTTTATATCTTTTTGGTACTGTTTTTTATAATTAAGTGTCCGAGGAAAATAATCAGCCATAAAGTTGTTATATATGTTGAGTAAGTACTGAGATATAGAGCTCTAAAAAAAAGTGCCGAAGGTGCCCCAGTCTCCCCTACTTGGGGGTCTTAGAGGCTGATATACATCTGCACAGAAAACATCATTATGTTACATGTTTTACATATACCTCAATGCAATTAAAATTCTCAATTTTAAATCGTGTCTGTAATTTGGCATTTGATTATCTTAGGATGTAAACAATCTGCTAGCAGCAAATTTGCCATACATTATATCCATGTAAACGTCTCGAATTTTTAAAGGAATTTTCAATGTACACCACATTGTGATGGGTATAAAAAATTCATCTGGTTACCCTGATTTTAGTTTTTGTAGTGTTTTACTCAATATAAAAATAATACTTCCCAGTGTACAACTATGTAGGAGACCATAATCCATAAAGAATATTTTCTTTGTCCCTGGGATTTTTTTGGTCATGGTATCTACACCACATCTAGCTTGTTACAAAGATATGCGAAATTTTTTCGGAGATCTTATAAAAATTCCATTATTTCAATTTTTTTTTTTAATGTCTTTCTTGTATAAACCATAAAACTCTATGCAAAGTCGTATTATGTATGTATGTGGTTTTATAAAGTTAACAAAAGAGTTATATAAGTAAACATGTGCAAGTTTGTTGTCTGTCTGTTTGTGTGCTCATTTCAGTCTATGCATTGCGTTAACATAGGGCAAAATAAACAGCTTGACTTTGTTGTTTTGTTTCACAAGTTTCAATTGTTTGGAAAGTTTTTCCATTATCATCACCATTTACTTCCTTTGGCTGATAGGACAACAAAAGGCTTTCAAGTGTTTTGTTCAAGTCGTTTTATTTACAGACATTAAATTATCTGAAATAAATGTAAACTAAAAGCATTTTTGTTTTCTTTTATTTTGAATCGAAATGAAACAAAAATATTAATCTCTGTTCTTCTTTTTTAATTTTAGCACAAATTAGTCCATATGCAATATATCCCCAAAAATGGCTCTTTAAACGGAAACATACATTCTAAAACAATCAAAATGTAACGTTTTAGTCATGTTGAAGAGTATAAAAGGTTATACAAGGCCGACTTGCTACTTTGGTTCAATAAATTGTTCTTTTTTTCGTTGCCACATCTATTAACAAATAACAAATAACTGATTAACATTTCCGATTTAAATATGCATTTCTTTTATACACTTACATTTCTTTTGTAAACCGATTCACTTTGACATTTCAATATTTCAACAACAATTGTTGTTTGAAATTGTTTTTAATGGTGGCCATCGAATTTTGTTTTCCCAATGTCAATTTGCGTCATCATAAACAAAACACACTCACCCCACAGAATATCTATGCAATCAAAAGTGAAAGGTTTTGATTAAATGGGGATTATATTTTTAAAACACATTTGAAGTGAGTGAAGTAGATTTGTTGGGAATATTTTTGAAGGAACAAGTTAAAGGGTGTTATATTCGACCGGGCCGAACTCTTGATACCCCCAACATAGGTACAATGGCAGCGAATGAGGTTGGGAAGTGTGGCTAAAAGGACTGTTCAAAGTGTGGTTTTTATACCCTTCACCACACTGTGGTATAGGGTATTATGTCTTTGTGCATATGTTTGTAACAGGCAAAAATAATCGAGATAGACCCATGGTTCCTTTTGAGAATATGCATAGAATCACTTTCTAAGTCAATTTATGCATATCCGTCCGTTCGTCTGTCTGTCCATGTTAAATTGTAAACAAAGTACAGGTCGCATTTATGATCCGAATTGGATGAAATTTGGCATAGGTCACTTATTCGGCCCAAGGACGAACCCTATTGAAATTGGGAAAAAATCGGTTCAGGTTTAGATATAGCTCCCATATATATATTTAACAGATTTAATGTAAACGGTCCCTATATATCTTTCGATTTGCACGAAATTTAGTACAGGCTAATCATTTAGGCCTATAATGACGTCTGCCAAGTTTCATGAAAATCGGTCCTGATTCAGATATAGCTCTCATATATAGTTTCGTCCGATTTCATGTAAATGGTGCACCAAAGTCCCTATATATCCTTCGATTTGCACAAAATTTGGCATAACGTACTGAATTGAGCCTAGAGTGATGTCTGCGTTGTTTCGTGAAAATCGGTCCAGATTTAGATATAGCTCCCTTTTGTTATAGATTGATTTTAAGTAATTGACGCACCAAGGAACCAATAGGAACAAAACGTTCTGAAATTATTATAACCTATCCTGTGACAAGTTTGTTTGAAATCGCTTAATATTTGGATACTTTCGATATATGGATGGATATTTTCGCCCGATTTAAAGTAAATTGGGCATCAAACTCCTCATGTTATTCAGTTTGACATCAAATTTTGCACAACGTACAAAATTGAGCATAGAATTATGTAGTTGCGTTTTTTAGAAGTACAGACATAGCCCAACGGATGACCTATTTATATTTGTTTGAAGTCGATTTACATACTTTATGGATAGATCTACGTAGATTCACATTTAGATAAATATCACATATTTTATTTCATCCAATTTCATGCTAATAGTCCTGTTTAATATACTCATAGTGGTGAAGGGTATCATATAGTCGGCCCCGTCTGACTTTACTACTTTCCTTACTGGTTTTATTTAAGAATATTTTTGAAAGTACTTCCAAGTGGCAGATTTTTATGCCCTTCACCACACTGTGGTACAGGATATTGTGTCTTTGTGAATATGTTTGTCACAGGCAAAAGGAATCGAGATAGAACCATGGTTCTATTTGAAAATATGCATAGAATCACTTTCCGAGTCGATTTATGCATGTCCGTCCGTCCATGTATTTTTGTGAACAAAGTACATGTCGCATTTATGATCCGATTTGGATGAAATTTGGCACATGTCACTTAATTAGCCCAAGGACGAACCCTATTGAAATTGGGGAAAATTGGTTCAGATTCAGATATAGCTCTCATATATAGTTTTGTCCGATTTTTGGCAAATGAAGCATCATACTGTCAATATTAGTCCGATTGAGACAAAATTTTGCACAGAGTATTGACTTAGGTCCAGATTGATGTATGCGAAGTTTTGTTAAAATCGGTTCAGATTTAGATATAGCTCTCATATATAGTTACGTTCGATTTTAGGTACATGGTGCACCAAACTGCCAATATTATCCCGATTGAGACAAAGTTTAGCACAGAGTATTGAATTATGTCTAGATTGATATAGGCCATGTTTTGATGAAATTGGTTGAGATT